>NC_056738.1:508290431-508370431 GCF_019279795.1 Protopterus annectens
ATCCTAATCTGGTCTCCCATGGACCCCCTCTGTTGTCCCTGTACTGTGTCTCAAGTACAAAAAATACAAATTTGGCTTGTTGGCATGTCAGGGTGTGGCAATTTAAAGCGTTACTAGGATTGTGTTTTTGTATTTCATATAGATGTTCATATATCCTACGCTTCAAGTGTCTTTCCGTTTTTTCCTACATAAAACCCCTGACAAACCTGGCACATACTTAGATATATTAGCCCTTGACTATTGCAATTTGAATAGTTAGATGCAGTAATCCATCTATTTCTAGCTGGAATATAAATTTTATCTGTATGTGCTATATATTTACATTGTACACAAGCCCCACATCTGTATGTGCCTCTACGTTGATTGGAAAATGCCTTAATCCCTATTTCTTGCTCCAGTATACTTTTAATATTTTTCCCTTTACGAAAAACTGTTCTCATAGTTTTCCCTTTTAGATTTGTAAGGTCTGTAATGTCAAGAAAATATCCCCATTCCTCCTCTTCTATTTTTTTAATAACACCAGAATTAACACTGTAATCAGTGACAAATACTGTTTTGTAACCTTCATTTAGGTCTTGAACTTCACTAACACCAGAAGATTTTGGCACATTACCTGTGCCAAGGATAGGCATATGTACAGTTTCCCTGCCATCCTTGACTTCTTTACTAATGTTTTTAAGAAACTCTAGAGGGTATTCCCTCTCCAGAAACAACTTAGTTAACATTGAACATTTGTCAGATGTCATGCGTGATGCTCTGACAAACTGTCCCTTGACTGTGCCCTTCTTTTGATGTCTTGGATGAGAACTGGTAAACCTGATGTAACTGTTAGAGAAAGTAGGTTTCCTATATATACTAGATTGGAAACCCTTGTCATCTACTCTCAATGTCATGTCCAGGTAATTAACCTTTCCCTTAGAAACTTGGTACGTAAAATTCAAAAAATCCGTATTGGAGTTTAAATATTTAATAAAATCCTCCAGCAAAAAACTGCTTTTCAGTTCATAGCCTGCTACAGATCACCCACCTTGTCTCAGGACCCCCACTCGACATTCCTGAGAACATTAGAGAATATGAAGGTTTCACCAAACACCATGATATTGGGTGATTTCAACTAGCCAAACATTGACTGGGAAAACTGCTCAAGTCCCAACTCTTTTTGCCCAACTGTTCCTGGAGTTTATAAACTCAGATGCCATGGAACAACTGGTCATCACTCCCACAAGAGGGGTCAACATATTGGATTTGGTCATCACCAACATGGGGGCTCAATGTTCCACACCAGAGGTAAATCCCTCATTGGTAAGATCAGACCATAAACTTATCACAATGGACATCCACATCCCGACCCCACCCCCAACCAAGGAAACCACTGTGAAAAATTTGTCAAAAGCAAATTTCACACTTTTCAAGACAGAGGTGGAATGTTTCAAAGCCCCCAGGCTAATGGAAAATGCTACCCAAACCGCAGAATCCTTTACAAATGCACTCTATGAGCACATACAGGAATGCATGGATCATGCCATCCCAAGCAAAACCAAGACTCCTCCAAAAACAGGAGACCAGTCTGGTGGACCCCATCCATAAATAAGCTATACAACAGAAGGAGGAAACTATTACCTGACAAGGAAAAATCCCAAAAAGGGAAGGCATCCTTGATCAGTACTAGCAAGAAACTTCGATCCCTCATAAAATAATCAAAGGCCAGATTCGAAAGAAAAATTGCCAAAGACTATAAAGATTATCACAAGTTGTTCTTTAGCTACGTCAAGAATCTGGGTGGCAGCTCTCAGCTCTGCTCTGAGCTGGTGCAAAATGGCACAAAATACACTGAACCCACTGACATTGCCAACATCCTGGCAGACAGGTTCAGTGCAAACTTTACCACTCCTTCCCACCCAAAAGGGCCAGTGTCTATCCCAGAAGAATGCAGTACCCCAGACATCACAGACACACAGGTGAAAGCAGCCCTCTCCAAAGTAAAAAACACAGCATCAGTGGGACCGGATGGTATCCCGGGCTGCGTCTTACATGAGCTCCAAAACGAACTAAACCCTCACATAAACTCATTGTTCCAACTCAGCCTCACCACAGGTTATGTACCCAAAGAATGGCGTACAGCAACAGTGATCCCACTCCACAAAGGTGGCGCCACAACAGATTCCCGGAACTATCGCCCTATAAGCCTGACTAGCCTGGTCTGCAAGGCTATGGAGCGCATCATCATGGGTCTCCTAAACAAAGACAATGGGTACCTCCAAACACTGGACCCCACCCAATTCGGCTTTGTTAAGGGTAGATCTTGCCTCTTAAACCAGTTACCAAAGCCTTAGATGAGGGAAAGGTAGTCCACACAGCCTACCTAGACCTCGCAGAGGCCTTTGACACAATACCCCACTCTGGCATCATAAATAAGCTTACCAGCTTAAATATCAACCCATATGTCACAAGATGGGTTGCAAACTGGCTCAGGGATAGAACTCACATGGTCAGAGTTGCAGGTGGCATGTTTGACTATAAACCAATTACAAGTGGCGTCCCACAGGGCTCAGTCCTGGGACCCCTCTTGTTCGGTATATACTTCTCCTCGGTACAGGCAAACACAGGAGCACTGTGGCTGATCAAGTTCGCAGATGATTGCAAACTGGGAGCCATAATCGACTCTCCGGCTGACACAAGCATCCTCCAGAAGGGCCTTACGGAGACGGATACCTGGTGTCAGAAACATGGCCTCGAGCTAAATGCAAAAAAATGCATAGTCATCCCCTTTGGGAAAAACAAAGTGCCCACAAACTACCACATAGGAGGTAATCCACTAAGTACGGAAGAAGTAATTAGGGATCTGGGGACCCAAGTAGATAGTAACCTCTCCTTTTACAATCACATTCCCAAAGTGGTTAGAAAAACCTTCTATATAGCCCACCTAATTGCGAAAAGGTTCACATCTAGATCAGGAGAGGTCATTGTGCCCCTCTACTCATTGCTCATCAGGCCCATAATTGAGTACAATGCCCCATTTGGGATGTACCTTACCCGACACCTGCAACAGCTGGAGAGACCTCAAAAATACCTCACCAAAAGGATCGTGGGCCTCAAACAGATGCCCTATGCAGCTCGACTAAAGAAACTCCAGCTCTATTCCATTGCTTACCACCTACTTACAGGCGATCTCTACCTGACGTACAAGGCCATGTCTAACCTGGAATTGTTGGACATGCTCCAGCTCAAGAAAACCAGATCCATTAGAGCTACACGGTCCAGGGATTTAAACCTTGGCACAACAATAAATAGGGCATGCTGGAGGGATAGATTCATATCCCAAAGGCTTCCCGCACTCTGGAATAGAATCCCAGTCCATGTTAGGCAGAGCCCCTCGCTGACCCTCTTCAAGAGAAATCTTGATGAGTGGATGGGAAATCGTAAATTTGCTCCTGGGATCACTTCTATGGCCCCGCTGAACAGAGGCTCAGGAATCTATTTTAAAAGGGAGGCGAAAGCCAACACATTCTGGCTAGGCTTATAAATGCCCTAGGGCAGATAGCCTAGTACCTGCTTGTGAACCTATTTATTTATTTGTCTTTGCCGACTGGGAAAGTCCGATTGGGAAGATCCCATTTTCAGTAGAGGCTTGGGAAGAAAAACTGCATCACAGTACATTTATATGAATAAGTGAATTTCAGGCACTTCTCAGAAAAAAAATACAGCAAAAACAAAGAATACCACTGCTGTAAGCTGTGCTTATATAAAACTCAACACAAGAAAAAGAAAAAAAGCACTGCAACATTCAACTTTTTAAAGCAAAATGTTTAGGTTTCCCCTTCCTCACTGCTATAAAATGAAAACATTACATCTCATTTAAGTACAAAATAGTAGGAATCATATGATACAGCCAACCAATAACATAACACAACTAATCAACTTCAGTTAATAATACACACTTCTTTTAAAAGAATCAGTTAATATATATCTGTATGTGTATATACACACATACACACACTATCAAGATATATTGAATATATATTAAAAATATTTCAATATAAATTTTCATTAATTTTAATGCAACTTATGTTGTCTCTTAATTAAAACAGGTTTTAGACTAACTTGGTTATTAATACCCAGATACGTATCTGCTTGCAATCTAACTATCCAAGAATATTCAGCATTCTCAAGGAAGTTAATATCACCCCCCCCTCCTACTTTTATATATTGTTTTAATGACTAAATTTAAACTTATGGTCAGTATTTTCTGCTGTGTGTGCTTAGCTAAAGCATTTGTAAGTATATTTCTCCTAATCTCGGATTTGTGTTCTATTACACAGTCCTTTAACTTCCTAGTACTTTACATAAAATGAGGGGCATTTATTACATGTAGCCAGGTAAACTGTAAACATAATATTACAATTTGCATAACAATTAAATTCAAATACCTTCTTGTTGTTTAGATGAGTGAACTTAATATCTGTGATCACATAATCACAGCAACTACAGTTACAGCATGGGGAATGTACCCTTCTTGTTGGTCATTACACTAACATTACTTCCATTCAACTTAAAATCTTTAAAACATGATCTTTGTCTCAGATTACTTTCATTTTTATATGCAAAACATGTTTTTTCAGTTAACAGTTTGTTTTAATTAATAAGTATATTATTAACTGAAGTTGATTAGTTGTGTTGTCTTATTGGGTGGCTGTATCTTATGATTCCTACTATTTTGTACTTAAATGAGATGTAATGTTTTCATTTTATAGCAATGAGGAAGGGGAAACCCAAAAGCTTTGCTGGATTATCGTTTTTAATAAAAAGTTAAACGTCGCTGTGCTTTTTTTCTTTTTCTTGTGTTGACTTCTCAGAAAAAAAGTTAAATTTCTCAGAAAAAAAAAAAACAAGCATAATTACAAGTCGGGTATATACAGTAAAATATTTACATCAACATGTATAAGTCTAGACAGTTCCAGTAGCTCTAAAATCTAGCAGGAATTAAATTACATTTCAGTGCAGAAAGGTTTGTAAATAGTTTGAGATATAATGAATATAGTTGAGAAGTAAGTTATAAAATTATGTAACAAGGGAGTATAGAAAGATAGTGGTAATAGTATTTGAGTGTGAAAGCAGGGTATAGGATTAATTTTATATAGGCTGTGTGTTACAAACTGTTACAAACTAAGTGTATCTGAAAAGTTTTTAACTAATATATGTAAGGAATGCATGAGAGGGTTAATACAGTAGATTGGGACAGCTAGAAAAAAAAGTTGAGAGGAGGTATTTAGTGGGAGGTGAGGGGTGTATTGATTCAAGAGCAGGAGAAAAAGTTAAGGATTTAATGATTCAAGCACGGGAAGAGAGAAGTTACAGACAGGTAATAAGAAGTTTGTGCTTTCACAAGAGGTCTCAACCCAGTGATGAACATCAGCATGACCAGGACTGTGTAAGGTATTGTCTGAGATGGATTTTATAGCTTGTGAGTTTGGTAGTCATTGACTTGTGTAGGGAAGGTTTTCCATAATTTAGAGATGTAACAGGAGCAGGGCGAGTCCCCAGATTAATTATTTGCTTTACTAGTCAAAATTCATCACCAGACTGGAGAGCTCTTAAGGGGCTGTATGACAGTAGTATATTTTTAATGCAGGGCATTTTTTTGTGTAATATGTGATTTTGTATGCCTTAACTATGTGAAAGTATGTTAGGTAGTTGTTTAGCTCCAGTCAGTTCAGCTGTTTTAAGGCTCAGCAGTGGTAGGTTCAGTCTGCAGAGTTGGTATCAGATGTACCTTCTTTGTTGTAATAGCAGGTTAGTTTGGATTTTAATGTAGAGTTTAGACTTGTAAGGATAGGCGAGGCATATAGGAGGGTTGGGTGTAAATAGGATGAGGCTAGGGTTTTTCTTCCTGGGTCTGTAAGGTACTGTTTGGCCCTGTAAAGGAAGCCATGATTCTGGTGGGTCTTTATAATGTTTGAAGAATACAGTGAACAGATTTAAGCTTTTAGTCTATTACAGTTACTGGCAATTTAGTATATGGTACTACCTCAATTTTAGGACTATTTGTAGATGTCACTAAGTAAGATTGTTTTTGATTAATAATATTTGTGTTGAAGAGCATCAGTTTTGTTTTGCTGAGGTGCAGGTTTGAATTTTTCAGCCAGTTTTTGATAGAAATAAATTTGAGTTATTTCTTGGAGTTTGGATATTACTGGGGATTTATGTATTAAAGATGAATCATATGCATATTGTACTATATTTGCTTGGTTTATGGCAGTGTAAATTTTGCTTATAAAAATATTGAAGCAAAGGGGTCGCAGTATAGACCCTGAAGGACACCTAGAGTAACTGGGATATGGGAGTAGAGGTCCTGTTGCCACATGACTGCCTGTTGCCTTCTGGATAACTAAGGCACCATGTAAGGAATGATTAGAAGACACCTACAGAAGAAAGTTTAGTGAGTAAATGTTGATGTGATATAATGTCAAAAGCTTTGACTAAGTCTAGGAATATGGTTGACACTAATTTCCCATTGTTCCTCCTCTGGTTTATAGTGTTGGTGTTAAGGAGGAGACTGTGCTGTAATGGGTCTGAAACCATGCTGCATTTCAGAGAGCAGTTTATTTGAGTTTAAAGGATGTAGAAGCTGAGCATGAATCCATTTTACATGTATTTTTGATTGAGGGATTGCAATGGGCCTGTAGTTATTAAACTCTGTAGATGTGTCACCTTTGTATATAAAGGTGTAATACCTTTTTTTTGTTTTGTTTTTTTGCAGATAGAGGAAACGTTTTTTGATATAGGTCTGTCTATCAGTATAGAGAATGGAAAAGCAGTTGCATCTTTGACCATTTTTAAGTAGTCTAAGGGTAGGTGGTCAGCAGCTGGGGTGGTTGGTTTTAGCTTAGTTTTCAATGGTGGAGGTAGGTACTGGGCTGAAGTCAAACAGCTGAGGATATTTAGCAGAGGCTGCTGGTAATGAGAGGGTAGTTGGAGGTATGTTGGTGAGATGATACATGCTTGGATTTTACCCTTTTGGTACATAATGGTGCAAGGTTATTAATTTTTTTAAGTATATTTCATCTGAGTGTGTAACAGCAGAGTCTAAGGCCATAGATGTTAGTATTTTCCAGTTAGATTCCATTAAAGTTTTGATAAAAGTGTCTTTGTCAAAGTTTTTTTTTTTTTTTTAGTTATAAACTTGGTTGCAAATTATATATTTTCTTGGATATTGTAACTTCTAAGTGCATAAGTATGTAGATGATCATTTATGCTGTCTGGAAGGCTACCAGCTGCCTAATTTTGTTTGGTCTGTTAATAATAATTACACCTATCGACCTCTTAGAGCAAGAAATCTGGACAAAGCCATAAATAAAAGTGGGACAAAATCCCAAATATAGGGCCAATTTTTAAATAGTGCTCTTACAAACTTAGCAAGTTGATAGAATAACAGGTTTTGCATTAGCATGAGTTTTCTGAATGGTATGAAGTCTGAAACGCAAATGTCTGTCATTATTTTCTAATTTCAGTCTTTAATGACTTGCCACTAATTTGCCAGAAAACTACAATTTTATGAAAAATGGTCCAAAAATATAAGTTAAAAATCTGGACTTTCTGAGAAAATTTGTACAGTTGAGAGGTATGGTAATAATCCAGTATAATCTTAATTGCCTACCAGTGCTTTTGTGGACTGTAGTAACTGATGTAATTAACTGTATAAAGCCATATAGGTTTATGGAATCAGATGGTATCTTGCTATTGATAAGCTGCCAGTCTATATTTAGGTCTTTGTATATGAACTGTGTCACATTTGATATGGTGGGATATCCAGTATGGGAGCCACAGTGGTAATGTTTTTTTCCTAATCAGATATATATGACTGATAAACAAAACATTTTCCTCATATAGATTTTGAGATATGCTGTAAGTAGTTCTATATTATAAAATTGTGGAATCCCACGTGTGTATGTGGTTATATTTAGGGAATTCTTGATGATGATGATAGTTCTGCCTGTCCATTTATTTGTCCTGTCAAGCCTAATTATATTGAAACCAGGTGGGGTAATTTCTTTGTTGTCCGTCTTTTTCAGCCATGTTTCTGTAGCTATGAGTATGTTTGGGGAGTATGTGGTTAATACAAGCATTGTATGTCTTGCATTTTTGTTGCATATGCTTCTAAGATTGATATCTGGGAGGAGAAGGCTGGAATTGTGGGCTGGGAGTTGTAAAAGAGAATGGTACATTTAATACTGTGCTCTTGTGTGGGGCCACGATTTATGCAAATGTCTCCATTGATTGTATTGGATATTGTATGGTAACATAATTAGATTTAAGATACCTAGAACTGAAAATGCCTGACAAGGGTTGTTGGTATAGTGTGGTGATTGATAAAATATGGTAAATGTTGGTGAAGTGAGTGTGGATTTGTAGGACTGTTAATTATATTTAGTGGGGGGATATGGTTGTTGGTAAAGAGTACTATTATGCTGAGGAGGCACACTAGTAGGGTTCGAGTCAGAGTCATTTTGATGACATATATGTTAGATTTTGTTGACGATATTAGTTTGCACTGTAAATGTTATTAGGACAACAGTAGTTATAGCTACAGCAGTATAACATGTAAAAGGACATGCTGGTTTGCAGCACTTTATTGAATGAGTCAGAGATGCTGATTGTAGGGCTACTGCTATTGGGGTATGTTCTGATTGTTTGGATGCAAAGATGGGTTGAGAGACTTGTATGGGTGGAGTTAGGGTAGTTTAAATGTAGATTAGGAGGGACTGGGTGAGAATCTGGTGTTAGGGTAGAGGAGAGGTGTGAGCCTGAGTGTAGTGGGACCCAGCCACTGAATCAGCAATGCAACAGTGTTGAGAAAAAAACAATCAAACATGCTTTGACATAAGGTAAGAGAGTAGGTTTCCAGAGACCGTAAACACCTGTATTAGTTGAACAGTGGAAAATAGAAGCGGAGGCAGAGAAAAGGAGAATTGCAGGGAGCAGTACACAAGGCCAGTAAGACTAAGCAGAGATTTACATACCTGGTTAAGTATTCAGTGTAAGGAAATGCAGAAAATCAGATGGTAGTGGATTTTGTGAAGTGGGTGGGCATTGTTGCTGTGAATACATATTTTAAGAAGAGGGAGGAGCATAGGGTGACGTACAAGAGTGGAGGAAGATGCACACAGGTGGATTATTTCCTATTCAAGAAGGCCAGTCTGAAGGAGACTGGAGACTGTAAAGTAGTGACAGGGGAAAGAGTAGTTAGGCAGCATTGGATGGTGGTCTGTAGGATGATGATGGCAATCAAGAATAAGAGGAGGAGAGTGACGGCAGTGCCAATGATCAAATGGTAGAAGTTGAAAAAGGGTGATTGTGAGGTGGAGTTTAGGGAAGAGTTAAGACAGGCACTGGGTGGCAGTGAAGTTACCCGATAGCCTGGCAGCTAGAGCAGAGGTGGTAAGGGAGACAGCTAGAAAGGTGCTTGGTATGACATCTGGACAGAGGAAGGAAGGCAAGGAGACCTGTTGGTGGAACAATGAAGTACAGGAGAAAATACAGAGTAAGAGGTTGGAGGAGAAGTGGGATTGTCAGAGAGATAAAGAAAGTAGACTGGAGTACAAGGAGATGAGGCATATGGTGATGAGAGAGAGATGGCCAAAGATAAGTTGTATGGCAAGTTGTATGAAAGGTTGGACACTAAGGAGGGAGAAAAGGACCTGTACAGATTGGCTAGACAGGTAGACTGAGCTGGGAAAGATGTGCAGCAGGTTAGGGTGATAAAAGATAATGACAGAAACATACTCGCAAATGAGGAGAGTGTATTGAGGTGATAGAAGGAGTACTTTGAGGGGCTGATGAATGAAGAGAATGCGAGAGAGAGAGAGAGAAGGTGGGATGATGTCGTGAGAGTGAATCAGGAAGTGCAACAGATTAGTAAGGAGGAAATAAGGACAGCTGTGAAGAAGAATGGAAAGTCATTTGGTCCAGATGACATACCTGTGGAAGCAAGGAGGTATTTATGAGAGATGGCAGTGGAGTTTATAACCAGATTGTTTAACAAAATCTTGGAAAGTGAGAGGATGCCTTAGGAGTGGAGAAGTGTCTTGGTACCGATTTTTAAGAATAAGGGTGATGTGCAGAGCTGTAGTAACTACAGAGGGATAAAATTGATCAGCATGAAGTTATGGGAGAAAGTAGTGGAAGCTAGGTTAAGAAAGGAAGTGATGATTAGTGAGCTGCAGTACGGTTTCATGTCAGGAAAGAGCACTACTGATGCGATGTTTGCTCTGAGGGTGTTGAAGTATAGAGAAGGTCAGAAGGAGTTGCATTGTGTCTTTGTGGACTTAGAGAAAGCATATGACAGTGTACCTAGAGAGGAGTTGTGCTATTGTATGTCGAAGTCGGGAGTGGCAGAGAAGTATGTAAGAGTGGTACAGGATATATACAAGTGTAGTGTGACAGTGGTGAGGTCTGTGGTAGGAGGGATGAATGCATTCAAGGTGGAGGTGGGATTACATCAAGGATCAGCTATTAGCCCTTTCTTATTTGCAATGGTGATGGAGAGATTGACAGACTAGATCAGGCAGGAGTCCCCATGGATTATGATGTTTGCGGATTATATTCTGATCTGTAGTGAGAGTAGGGAACAGGTTGAGGAGACCCTGGAGAGGTGGAGATTTGTTTTAGAGAGGAGAGGAATGAAGATCAGCAGGACTAAGACAGAATATATGTGTGTGAATGAGAGACAGAGGAATGGTGACGATGCAGGGAGTAGAGTTGGCGAAGGTGGATGAGTCTAAATACATGGGATTGCCAGTTCATAGTAATGATGAGTGTGAAAGAGAGGTGAAGAAGAGAGTACAGGCAGGATAGAGTGGGTGGAGAAGAGTGTCAGGAGTGATTTGTGACAGACCGGTACCAGTAAGTGTGAAAAGGAAGGTCTACAAGATGGTAGTGAGACCAGCTATGTTATATGAGTTGGAGACTGTGGCATTGACATAAAGATTTGGAATGAGTATATTAGAGGGTCAGCTGAGATTGGACGATTTGGAGACAAAGCCAGAGAGGTGAGATTGCATTGGTTTGGAAAAGTGCTGAGGAGTGTTACTGGGTATATTGGGAAAATAATGTTAAGGATAGAGCTGCCAGGTTAGAGGAAAAGAGGAAGGCCCAAGATAAGGTTTATGGATGTGATGAGAGAGAACATGCAGGTGGTTGGTGTGACAGAGCAAGATGCAGAGGACAGGAAGAAGTGGAAGAGATGATCTGCTGCGGCAACACCTAATTGGAACAGCTGAAAGAAGAATAAGTTAAGTATTTTGTGTATTAGCTATGGAGATTGTAGAAAAGGTAGAGAATTATTGATTAGTCTGAAAATGAAAGCAAGGCAAGTGGTTTGTCATATATGAGGATAAAATAGTTGCATTACAAATGTTTTGGTGAGTCTCCATATTAAGGGACAGTTCAACCATAGTTGCTCTGATGACCCCAGTCATTACCTATCCTGAGGTAGCTGCCATTATATTTGATCAGTAGCACATCCACTCTTCCCCTAAATAGTCTTATCTAGACAACTCAATCCAATCAAAAAATGCCTGGACACTTGCAGCTAATTGTTGTTTTGTTAGCTGTGTGCATCTTGCAAACTAAATAGTACTTCATGGAAAACAAAACAGGACAGACAGGAGCTTGGTATCTGTACCCTAAATAAGCAACAAAACATAGACTGATACCAGTAATACACCCTGTTCCCTGCTCCAGTAATTCAGTATGACAGTGTTGATAATTGTGGGCCAGTAGTTAATGATCTAGTTACACTGTTCTATTCTATCCTATCCAAGTTACTTTGTTCTACTGCAGGATACAAAAAGTATTCTGCTACATACAAGTTGCACAAGTATCTTATCTGATGTGATAAGTTACCAGATTCCAACATTTGCAACTTACAAATTTTGCAGAAATGCAGTGCAATATCAGTAAACCAAGTCTTGAGCAATTTTAACTGGACTCTAGTACCCAGTCTGCTCAAGATGATGCTGATGTGTACTTTAATTTGGTGTTTTTAACAATTTAGCAGATTTGTTCTTAAGAAAAAATGTGTTATCCTTCTGTCCTGAATTGCAACTGAAATAAAGATGATGATTATTAATAGGGGCCATCTTTGAGAAAAATAGAAAACCAAACTTTCTCATGATCATTGCAATTTTCTTGCCAAAATAAACAAGGTAACGAAAGCTATCCAGGACAGCAGACAGTGATATGTCCACTGCCAATGAAAACAATGGGAAAAATCTAAAAAAAAAATCCTGAAAATGTGAACCAGTGGCTTCACCCTGACCACAGCCCTGCAAATCTCCTTCCATACGCTTGATGATACCACCATAGAAAAATAGTGTCAGTTACTTCTGTGACTCTCTTATGACACTTATTACCACCTCAGCTGTTAAATGTTGACAATACAACCACATCACATTCTGAACACTTCTTTACTGCTCAGAATGTATACACTTATACAGTTCATAATTACTGAATAAACTTAAAACTAGGATTTCTGGAATTCTTAAAAGTCACAGCATACTCCCTTGCTTGTCCTTTTAACTATTGGCATCAATACCACAAATATTGTACCAGTCTTTTGGAATCGATCATTACTTGTCCCTCTCAGCATCACTTTTTCTCCTGTGATGCTACTGTTCTCTCATATTCATAGATACTCCAAGGTCATTGAGACTTATGACCATTCACACCTTGCTAGGACCCTCCCTCATGCCACACCTCCTTTCTCCAGGAGGACCATACCAGTCAGTCTCATAGTAAATATGTGAATACCCATCCAGTCATTTAGCTTCTTTAAAGCAAGGTTATGAGTCATATTGCTTAACATGCAATGAAAGTTTATTCCAGAGTTTGGTAGGCAATGGGTTATGCGCCTATCCCTTCACCATGTTTTATTTATCTGTTTGTGAACATTTTCGTCCTTGGGTCTGGTATTAGGGGAGATATTAGATTTGTGGAGAAACAGGGAGGTTCAGGAGTATTAGGTCTCTAATGGTGCAGTTAATGACACAGAAATCCTCCTTCAAAAGTCTGTAAGATGCATAATAAAGGTATAGTGCTTCCAGCCTCAGGAGCTCAGGGACTTTTAGACCTGTGGTCTTTTTTGTTTGGACCTTGGTTTCCTCCTTCCATAACCATTAAAACTGTGCAAGTAAACAACTTCTCTATTTTTTTCTTAATTGTATTTTTTTTTATAGTACACCAAAGAAAAATGTCCCAAAGCAAACACTGTCAGCAGCAATAATCACTTGTAGTCGGCCAACTCTTCAGTACAAGCTGTCTTTATTCTTCCACATAAAAAACATACAGATTGAGTGCTTTCATCCCCTAAACTGGGGACTTCATCAGAATCTTTTTTTTTTTTTTTATAGTACACAGAATTCATTTCATCCGGATCATGATGCACAATACTGCTGAACCTTGTTAGATACAATCCTGATGAACTTTACATAGACAGATATCTTAACTGAGTATTTCTGGTCCTTTCTAAAATATTTGATGCCTTTTTTTTTTTTTTTTTTTACACAGAACAATCCCTTATGGAAAAATCTGAATTTATAAAAAGTGCCATATTTGGTTCTCTGAATGTTAAGTAACTGAACGCAAGCAGTGAGTTGGAATAACCTAGTTTCTTCCCATCTACCAGTAACCTTGGGTATCCCATGTATCTTAGTTGCTTTGTTCACTGTATATAAAACTGAAATGACCAATCATAAAGAGAATTCAAAACCCTCACAATATGCAGATGATTCAATAACTACACTGTGTAAACTAAACTCACAAAACAGTTTGAGTGGAACAAGGTGCAAAGTAACTCACGAAAATGAAAACAAAACACTGGTGAAACTGTTTTGTTTTATTAGAATAATTAGTGCTTTTAGAAAAAAAAAATCTACAATCCCACGTCAACATGACAGCACAACCTATGCACCAAAACAGATTGAGCTTCCTTTATACACATTTCCAAAGATTTGATACAACTTCAAAGTCCATAAACAAAAGAAAATCGGTGGCCTAAATAATAAGAATTATGTACACCATTTCAAAGCTTTGTCCCTCTTCTTTGTGTCATACAGGCTAATGAGGGGGAGATCTCTGCTTTGCGTAAAAAGCCTCAACAGATCCTATACTTTCAGACATCCTGCACATTTGCAAGTCAAGATGGGTCATAAACACCAACTCTATTTTGTAACATAGTAGAACAAGTTGGAAGGATAGATATGTATCAAAGAGAATACCACTTCTTTGAGATCTTATTCCTCTCCACATGAAGCAAAGTGCTTCTCTTACAATGTTCAGATGTTACCTGTATGACTAACAGCAAGTTCACCCATGTTGTGTAGCATCTATGTCCCTTGTGGATAGGGGCAACATGTAAATGTTCTGCTCATCTTGGTTTTATTTATACTTAAATTTATTAAGGGCTAAAAACGTCCTAGGAATATATAGCTAGGCTTGTAAAGATACTCATGGATCAATAGCCTACTAAGCTGCTATGAACCTTTGCCTGGCCACTGCATTCTGCTCACAGTTTCACTGAAGGCCATGCATTTCCTTTGTCTGGTAACTACACTAACAAGCAACAAGACTTCCCTTTTCTTTTGCCCCCAACCCAGCTCTGAAGTGACCTTGTAACAGATGATCTGATGTGCAGCACGTCTGTCCATATCACTTAGGTTCATAGGTGTGTACTAGGTTAATGGCCCTGGAACATTTACAAGCATAGCCGATAGGATTACCCTGGAATTGTGCCACCAGACCATAGTTTCCGGTGCCTCTGTCAAGTACAGCCACTGGTGTGATCCCCAGGGTGAATTTTCTATTTCCCATCCACTCATCAAGATTTCTCTTGAAGAGTGCCAGTGAGGTGCTCTGTTTGACATGCATGGGAAGTCTATTCCATAGCATGGGCAGTCTCTGGGTTATGAACCTGTCCCTCCAGCACATTCTGTCGATGCTAATGAGGTCTCTGGAGCATGTGGTGCAGAGGGATTGGGATTTCTTTAGCTGTAGCATTTCTAACAGAGCTGGGTCAGACATGGCTTTATTAGTCAAGCAGATATCGCCTCTAAGTAGGCGATATGAGACAGAGAATAGTCAAGAGTTTTTTTTTTAGTCTGTCTGTATAGACAAGTGTTTAAGGCCTAGGATCCTCTTTGTGAGGTACTTTTGTGACCACTCCAGTTGTTGCAGGTGTCTAGTGAGGTACATGCCGATGATTGGCCTAATGAGGGAAGAATAGAGGGAAACAATTACCTCTTTCTTCCTGGATGCAAAACCCTTAGTAATGAGATGTGCCACACAGAAGGACTTTCTGACAGTGGTAGTGTGGTGGTCAAAAGAGAGGTTGCTGTCAACCTGTGTTCTCAGATCTCTTATAACACCTTCTGTGTTCAGTGGACTACCATCAATGTGGCAGTTCATGGGAACTGGGTTTTCCCCAAAGGGGATGATGACACATTTTTTGGCATTGAGCTTAAGGCCATGGTTCTGACACCAGTCGTTGGTCTCAGTGAGACCTTTCTGTAAGATGTCAACATCACTTGAGGAAATTAATAATGGCTCCCAACTTGCAAATGTCTGTGAACTTTGTCAGCCAGAGTCCCTTCGTGTTGGACTGGACTTCTGAGAAGTAGATACCAAATAGGAGAGGACCCAGGACTGATCCCTGTGGGACTCCACTCGTGATTGGTCAACAGTCTGACTTGGAGTCAGCTACTTTCACACTGTGGGTTCTATCTGTGAGCCAGTTTGCAAATCACCTAATGATATAGGGGTTGATGTCTAGCTTAGTGAGTTTTTCTATGATTCCTGAGTGGGGAATGGTATCAAAGGCCTTTGTCAGATCAAGGTAGGCTGTATGAACCACTTAGCCTTCATCCACAGCTCTGGTGACTGACTCAAAGAAGTCGGCCAAGTTGAGCAGGCATGATCTACCCTTCACAAAACCAAGCTGTGTGGGATCCAGAGTCTGGAGACTCCCTATATCCTTGTTTTTTAGGTCCATGATGATGCATTCCATAGCTTTGCATATCAGACTTATCAGGCTAATGGGGCGATAGTTCCCAGGGTCTGTGGTCACTCCTCCTTTGTTGAGAGGGATGACTATAGCAGTGCGCCATTCAGTAGGGACAAAGCCTAAGATGAGGCTGTGATTGAACAGGGCACACAGGTGTGGTGCCAGTTCACTCTGTAGTTCATGTAGAATACAGCCACGGATATTGTCAGGTCCCATGGAAGCTGTATTCTTGGCCTTGGATAGTGCTTTTTTAACCTGTGCAGCAGTAATACTGGGTGCCTGGCAATCTACTCGTATTGTGATTGGTCCTTTTGGGGGGGGGGGTTGGTACTGAATCTGTCGGCCAGTATATTGGCAATATCTGTTGGCTCGGTATAGGAGGTACCATTGTGCAGTAGCTCAGATCAAATTTGGGTATTGCCATGGAGGTTCTTTACATAACTGTAGAAGGTCTTGTAGTTGTCTTTACTATCTGCTGCAATTCTGTTTTCATAGCTAGCTTTAGAGGGTTTGATGAGTGATCTCAACTTTTTGTTGAGGCTGATAAGGGAGTTTTTCCAGTCTTGGGACTTCACCTTATTCCACATCAGTTTCCACCCTTCTGTTGCAGAATTTTTTATGGCAGAGGACCACCAGATTGGCTTCCTTCTTTTGGAGGAGAGCGTCTTGGTTCTATTGGGTATGGCGAGATCCATGCATTTGTTTCCGTGTTCGTACAGTGCATTGGTGTATGATTCGGTGGTCATGCAACTATTCTCCATTTGCATGGGTGCTGTGAAGTTAGCCATCTTTGTTCTTAGGAGCCTAAAGTTAGCTTTGGAGAAGTTTTTCATGGTGTTTACCTTTGCGGGGGGGGGGGGATTTCCTAGGTGATTAGTTTGTGATCGGCTCTAACCAGGAGTTAACTATTCATGTAGAGCAACGGCCACCCTTGTTAGTACTGACTAGGTCAAGGATGTTGCTACTTCTACTGGGGGCATTGGAATTAATGAATTCTAGGAAATGTTGGGCAAGTGTATTGGTACATGAGTAGTTTTCCCAGTTAATGGAGGGGTAGTTGACGTTGCTTAGTATGAGTGTGTTAGGTTGGACCCTAATATTGTCCAGGGTGCTTAGGAACGTGGAGTGAGTGTCTTGGGACATGGTTGGGAACCTATAACAGGCTACGACCTGAATCTCTGTCTTACCAATGTTAGCTGCACCTGAAGTATCTCTGATGCATTATGTTGGGCTACCAGTCTGGAGGTGTGTACATCCTTTATGAATATGTAAACACCTCCACCTTTGAAGCTTCAGTCCAAGTTCTGGAGCCGAAAGGTGTGGAATGAGTTATAGCCTAGTCGTGCAGAGGTGCTTTCTGCTGCCTTGAACTAGGTCTCTGTTACAGCACAAATGTTGCTGTTCTCCATTTTAGTGTGCTTCGAGCGAGTACGTTTTGAGATTTAGCTTTCTAGCGTTGAGCAGCATGACCCTCAGATTGCATTTGTTTGTAGCTTTTATGGTGGTAATTTGGTCTTTGGAACACCGTCGAAAAAAGGCGCTATAGGGGTGGCAAGAAGAGCCTTGGCCAGTGTCCGGAAGCCTAGGGGTGACAGATGCAGGCCATCTCTGGCAAAGCATCGAAGTCTGTCAGTCATTTCATCCCAGGCAAACAGATACTAGATCCCCTTAGAATGACACCAGAAACTTCGCCATCAATCATTTTTGCTTGTACTGTGGTATTATTCCGGGTGATGGTAGGATGCTGCTCAGGGTTAGGCTCGTACCTGCCTGGGCTACATAATCCAAGAGCTCCTCCATGTCTCTTTTCATGTAGTCCAGGGAAGTATGTTTATGGTCATTCACACCCACATGCACAATGACAGAGTCATATTTGTACCTGTTGTTGAGGGACCAGCATGCGTTATATGGCAGATCCTGGCACCCGACGGGCAGCTGTTACTTTCTCCTTATTTAACCTAGTGAGTAGAACATCAGTGTGCCTCACTATCGAGTCACCTATAACTAGTGTGCTGGGCATGCTGTTTTTCCTTAGGTTGAGTGGCACACTGTCTAGGAGAATTGTGTGTCTCATGATTAGTATTGTGTTGTGGTGGTCAAGTACATTTCTGCCTTGGAGGTCTCTGCTGTTTGGGTAAATTTTTATTGAGAGCCTCCTCGAAGGTGGGTGTGGTTTGTGTTTTTATGTGAAGGCAGTGCTGGTGTGTGTTCTGGAGGGATACATGTTCCATGTGGTGTGGTGCAAGTGTTGACCTTCTCCTCTTGACCAGCTATTCCAGTCTTGGCTGGAGAGTGTGTGCCTTCCAATTTGGATCTATAAGTGCAAGTCTGAGTGTTGGGAGGTAAGAGGAGGGGGTTGTCAGTGTACATGAGGCAGTTGCTATATTGCCTCAGGATGCACAAGTTCACCAAGTTAACAGGAGAAAGCACAGGGAACTGACCTTTAGACATGCCTGGAGGGGTGGGCACTAATAATAAGTACTGGAGCTGTTTCCTTGTAGAACGTTTAGTGCTGATAGCAGTTTTGTGTGCTACAGTAATTGCTACAAGAAGTCTGGTATGGTAAAGTGCTAGACTAATAAGCTAGTAAAAGTGCAGGAGAGGAGAACTTGACGGA
Source organism: Protopterus annectens (assembly GCF_019279795.1). Taxonomy (NCBI): domain Eukaryota; kingdom Metazoa; phylum Chordata; order Ceratodontiformes; family Protopteridae; genus Protopterus; species Protopterus annectens. The sequence goes on from NC_056738.1 coordinate 508,309,103, forward strand.
GTTCACCATTTTGTGTCATATCAAAGTAGATTGTCAGAGTATTTTTTAAATAAATACATTTACACCATTCTTATATTAATCTGCAATTACAGATTTAATTTTCACTACATGTTCCTTACTCCTGGCTTACAAACTATTGTGGGTACAGCATCGTGTGTTGCAGTCTTATCATGCTAAGAACTGCATCATATTACTTTTCATGGGAAACTTTCTTAATTCCCAGAATGCCTTACTGTGGAGCACTTTTTAACATGTAGCACATTTTGTACTTGACATTTAGGGCTGTTTTTATATTTTCTCTCTTAGTTGGAAACTTGAGATGCTACCCATAATGTTTACAACAAGCACAACTTCTGGGCTTGAGTCAAAGGTATTTGCCCAGGCACGCCAGAAAGCTGTTTGGTACAAATGTGTGGTGGTTAGTATTTTCTGATTTGATGTAGAAATACATAAGCACTTAATTTAGCTGTCTTTGCTATTATGCTCTGTAATGGTTGTTGCTTTTCATTAGAAGTATGTTTAATTACTAAAATGCCTTCACTTAAGTATGAGCACAGGTGTTTTGTTCTCATAAAATCTAGGGGAGAAATACATTTTACATGCTTTCTGTACTGCTGTATTTGATTTATTTCAGATCTTGTGTAGAAAAATTGATACGGAGCATATGTTTTTAGTAAATCATAGCATTTAAAATGGCTTCTATAAAAATGTCTGAAGTAAATTAGTGCATTTATTCTTCTGGAGAGCTGTTCTGACAGTTTGTGTTTTAAGATTAGATGGAGCTTTGTCCTGCTAAGTACAGCTAGTGGGGACTGTGTTGCAGAAGATAACTGTTCCAATCATCTGTGTCAAACAATGCATAGTTTTCTAGCTGAGGCCCTAATTTAATAGAAATGAAACATGAGTACTCATTCTGCATCTCCAGGTTCCTTAATCTGTAATAACTGTAGTTTTAAAGTCATACAGCTAATACACCAGAGTCTAGATAAAATGCCTCAGATGGAAATTATATTCTTTCTGTATGTAATAGTTACGTGTTTCTCAAAAGTACTGATGACAGAAGAATTAGATATATTTTTTCAGGTGCAGAAATGACAAGTCTTGAGTTTGTGGTTCATTGATCCAAGGCAGCATTAGCTTTCATCCCTGTGATAGTTTCTCCCAAAGGCACAAAACATTATGCTCTATATGTGTGGGAGTTCAGTGATGGCTAGGTTATCTGAATAAGTTGCAAGACTGTAATCACAGCAGAATATTGACAATTGTTTTACTTAACTATGTTTATTTAATCTGTGTTAAGGAGTTTTAGCTTCATCAATAAGTTATTGAACGAATATATTTGGAGAAATATACTTTTTTTCTCCAAAAAGAAGTAATTAACACAAGTATTACTTTGTGGGATGTACCTTGTTTCGCTGAATTAGCTTTAATTTCTCAGTTGCAGACTGAAGGAGAATCACAAGTGGGGACAGAAAGCTTTATTCTTACAAACAGTTGTACATGGCAAAATCAGGCAGTTTGCCTTTTAAGTACATTTAACATTCTACTTTATTCTATGTTTTACCGCCACCTCAACCTTTGTCCCCCTGTCCTACACCCTCTTTAGTGCCTTCTTATATTCTACCTCCATCATCATTAGTGACTCATGAGATTCTTTTTATTTTTTTGAAACTAGGTATGTGCACATAAATTAAAAAAAACATATATATATATATATATATATATATATATATATATATATTTTTTTTTTTATACTCATTTTTTAGAGGAAAAGAAGACCCATCTGTTGTGTGTATGTAATATAAATATATATATATATGCGCACATACATACACACGCATTTATGTACATGCACGTGTGTGTATATGTTTAAATATTTTTATATATGTATGGATATATCTAATGAAAGTGACCAAAAAGCACTTTCCTCAAACTCCAACAATGGATAAGAGTACCATTTATTGATCTTGTGGGAAACCATGTGTAGACGTAGAGATGCTGACAATAAACATAAGCCTGACAAGTGCACGTGTATTAACGTGCATGACTTTACAGTTGCCACTTTTATGGGGGGGTTTTCTTAATTTTTTCCTCTTTTTCCCTTGTTAAGTTGACCACGACTGAGGATATCAATACATGGGAAGTAAAGAGTGATGATGATTAGTAGAATACATACTGAAGTGCATTATTCTTTGGCAAGCAGTGTACACTCACGTAACAGCAAATGTGTCCTTTCACAGACATGTTGCCTCTTATGCCATGCTCTTAATCAGCTGATCATTTTCCTTCATACTTTCTCCAGATTGCTGCACATTCCCTGGCTGCTCCCTTATCCATCCTTATCAACCGCTCAATCTCTGAATCTGAAATCCCAACTATTTGGAAACAGTTCTATACTCTTCCAATTCACAAAGGAGGTAATTCCACAGAAATGTCTAATTTCAGAACCATTGCCATACTCTCTCCTCTCTCAAAAATACTTGAGAAATGTATACACAAACAAACTATGCATCATCTCCTACAAAATAAGCTTCTCACTCCTTCCCAGCATGGTTTCTGTCCTAAGCACAGTACCACTACTGCTCTTCTGTCCTTTCTCAATGCCATTTCTCTAGCCAGAGACAATAATAAACTTGCATCTTGTCTATTCTTTGACCTCTCTAAGGCTTTTGACACTGTTTCACACTCCCTATTACTCAACAAACTTATAAACCTCTTTTTCACTTCTGATACAGTAGCATGGTTCTCCAGCTGTCTCACTGATAGACAGCAGTCCGTCATATGGGACTTAGCACTCTCTTCCCCCCATACGTAAAAACAGTTGTTCCCCAAGGATCCATGCTCGGGCCTCTACTATTTAATATATTTACTAACTCACTTTAATCCTCCTGTCCACAGTCCTCCATTGTCCAATATGCTGATGACTCAACAGTCACCACTATTGCAAACTCCGCATCTGAACTCCTTTCCACTACTCAGACATCCTTCAACACTGCTGAGACTTGGCTGAAAAAGCACCAGCTCATCCTCATTCCAAAAAAAACGAAACTGCTTATCTTTCTCCCTAATTCTGTTAAATACATCAAACCTTCCTTTACCATTACATCACTAAACAATAGTCCCATTGAAGTAGATGCCAACACAAAATTACCCAGAATTACTACTGATGACCAACTAAAATTTGATTTACATATTAACAATTGCATCAGAAAAACCATCAGCAGCTAGGACTCCTGTACAGAAATAGTAGATTTCCTCATCACAGAAGCCCGACATACTCTAACTCATGCCTATCTTCTCCCTTGCCTTACTTACTGCTCCCAAATACTTAATAATCTAAACTATTCTCTAGTTTCTATGCTAGAAACTACCTACCACAAAGTAGCCAGGTTTGCAGCTCAGCAACCTTATAAATAAATTCCTTGACTGACTTGAACTACTTCACCTGCTACTCCAATCTCAATTACAAATGATCCACTCCATTCTATATCAACCCTCTTTCTGTCCAGCTCTATCATCTCACATTACTGTCCTGCTAGACATCTCAGAAGTGCAACCCAAGACTTATTAAATGTCTACAAACCAAAAACAAAAACTGGCGGCAATGTATATACTTACCACCCTACTGTTGAATAGAACAAACTCCCCCTAGATATCAGAAATCAAACAAACCCCAAAAATTTTAAAATAACAACAAAAGATTACTTCAAGAAACACTGGACCTGCCCCTGCTCACACCCTCCTCGACCAAAATCCTTCCTCTTAGCTTCAGTTTATCCATTGTGACCCCTACCTAACCCACTTTCCTGTACTAACAGTCTTACCCCTCTGTCAACCTGTATGCCACTCAATATGGCTTAATGATGAAAGAATTTAACTATTGTAAATAAGATTTGCATATCTAAATAATTCTTGTAGCCTCTTTTTTCTTCCTTTTCTGTAAGTTTGAACTGTAACAGTTACTGTAAACCAAAACATTTCCAAAATTACTCTTTTTGTTCAACATTGTTTGTTTTAGTTAAATTTTGTTAAATTGTATGAACGTTGCATGTTTGGAGCTTTTCTCTCTGGGCCACCACTGAAAAGGGGCTTTGGCTCAGTCGGACACTCCCGGTCAACAAATGTAAAATAAAATAAATAAATAAAACATGGTACTTGTGCAGACCCCCCCAAAAACAAATTGGATTGGGGGGATAAAGATGGTGTCAGATAGTGGGCCCATCCTGATGCTTAAAACTAATCACAGGTGGGAAGGAGTCATTCAGCAATAGTACATCAGCTTTGTCTCACCCTCTGGCTACACCCAGATACAAGCACATTCTCGCACAAGTCCTTGTCCTTTCATAGCACACACAGGTCAGTTTTTCGTCTCTCAGAAGTATAACCTGACAGTTATTCATTAGTGGTGACACCACATTTACAGACTCTTTTCCTAATGAGTTTCTGATGAAAACATGCTCAGCATAAATACTAGAAGCCCTCTGTACTCTGTTTGTTTAATTCATGTGTACAATTTGATGGGACATGACATGTCCATAGAAATGTGACTGATAAGGCATAGGGCTATATGGAGGGAGAAGGAATGTGTGTGTTTTCCATTACCCAGAGCTATGCTGGAACACACGTCTGTGGTGCCATGCAGTAATACCCTTTTGCCACTGGACATAGGTCCATGTCCACTGTCTGCAACAGACTGTGCAAGGATGACCCCTGATAGCCATACACTATGGTGTGTAGTATTGCTGAGGTGACAAGGATTTGGTTAAGTTTGGAATGTTATTTATTACAAAAAAAATTATTAAATCACAACTAAAACAGTGTCACAACTACATAAACAATATGAAAGAAAACAAGACATAGTAACATTTGTCATGAAGTATACATGTTTCCTTTTTCAGAATTGGCTTTCAGTCTGAAATTATGCATTGTTAAATAGTTTCCTTCCTTAAACCTCACTGCTTGTCCTCCTCAAGATTATTCTGCATGCATGGTTCCTGTAAGTTCAGTTTACTTCTATTTAATTCGCTCTTTCCATTTTCTAAGGGTCCCACCTCCAGTCATTTTTTTATCTCCTTTACAGCATTCAGCACTGCAGTTACAGTTGGTGAATATGTTTTGATGTTTGCTTAACAGAAAGTGTTTTGAGACAGAATAATGTGTTTATTTTATTTTGTTTTATTTGCTTAATTATGTTGTAATAGGGGAGTGTCTGTATTTTGGTGGTTTGAGAACTCTTATTTTTATTTATTTATTTAGTTAACATTTGTTAACAGGGAAAGTCTGACTTGGAACGAAGCCAATTTTCAGTGGAGGCCAAGGGAGAAACACTTCAGATGCATGTCTTATACATACATATATATTTTTGGGAGGGGGTGCATTAGAAATAATTTTACAGCTGCCTAAATCTTCAGCCTCTCTTCTGTCATTTTTTTGAGTAAAGAAGATTTTGAGTTTCTTTCTTACTATTACAGTAATGTACATCTTCATTGCATTGTTATGCCACTTCAACAGGGTCACAGAGGTCAGTATATTGTTGTTGTGTTTGTTTACAGTAGGATGAAGTAGTAGCCCTCAGTTTAAGTAAATTTCAAAAATCATGAGTCTTCCGTGGTTGCCTGTTATCATTTCTAAATCATAAGACTGGGGGAAAGTGTCTTGAATATTCAGAATTATCAATTTAACCATTGTCCTTGGGGTACGGACCATGGTTGAAAAATGTCCTAGACAGACCAGTACACCTGTTGGGCTATAAACTGAAAAAAAAAATGAAGTGAGCTCAGTACCATTTTCCACAGGAGCATTTGTCTCTGTTGGCATTTGTAGTCTAGTTTAGACAGAGAGTGGTGCTTAGCATTATTTATTTCCATATGCGAATTATAACTTTATATCTACCACATGCTTCTGCAGTTTTTAATCCTATTTGTTGTGCTCAGTATTTTTGATCCAGTAGGCATGTAACAGTGAGACCTTTATTCATTCTGGTGAGGAACCTGTCAGTCTTTTGTAGCATTGAGTTCAGAGTTACCATGAGATTGCCCTCCGAAAATGACTCCTGTCATCTAGCACTTGAGGCCCCCTAGTAACCTCATCAGTAGCGCTGGACAGATATTCCATTGTATACACACTACTAATCTTGTAATAAAAAACAAAAAAAATAGGATTTGGTGATGGGCCAGTTAACTGGCTTAATAGCTGTCTAAAGGGTATGACCTCCACTATCCCAGATATGCATATGACAAAAAAAAGGTACCTCCACAAAAGTGGCCCCACAGCATCAGTCATTAGGTTCATGTTCCACTGCTTTATCGAGGAAGTTTATGTAGAAACATTCTAGATATTTCATAGTAAACTTTTTAATTCTGAGAAAACCAACTCTGGGTTATTATATATTTCTCAATGATTAAGTAAAAATGACACCATTAAAATAAATGACCCACATAACAATGTGGTAGACATAAATAAGCACAGCTATCAGTTGTATAACTCAGGCTGACGTTTTCATTGAATTTATCTGTTGAAAATTATACTGTATGGTATTGAATCAAATAAATAGTTACAGGCTTGTAAACCTATTTAAATCCATAATGGGTATCGGAATTGACTTCCTAATAGTTAAGACTACATTACTTTTAGCAGTCACCCTAAACATCTCCCAAAACACTAATACCCTATAAAATGTAATCAGTAAACTCTCATCCCAGTCCAGTTCACAAGACCATTGCTTTCACTTCTAAAAGTTAACTGACTGCCAATCACAACACACAGAGCCGCACTGCTCAACTTTCTAACTTTCTAGTTGTACCTGGAGTAGGCTTCAAAGTGTCATGACACCCCAAACATTAACAGCCCACGTACAAGATACGTTAAAAGATTAAAAACACTTGACTTTGGTTTACTAGCACAATAAATTATAATTCATTAAAATTGCTCTTGCTTCCTGGAACCAGTTATCAGACTATATCAGGAAAGAAAATAACTTTGTTTCAAAATGCATTTGATTGAAAACATAACCTCAGAAGCACATTTGGTTGAACGCAACTTCATTTTCAAATGTATTTCAACATAAGTAAATGTCAGCAGCATTTCTGGTAATACATAAAGAACTCCACTGCTGGTGGGAGGAGCTACAGCTCTTTACATAATGCAGAACAATACAATTCATAACCACATTAGCTGCAATGACGAATGACCTCATTACTGGCTAATTGGTATGAATCTGAATTGCCCTTAAGTATTGCAAGTTCAATTCAGCGCATTCCTGTGGTACCTAACACTGGCAGCCCACACATCACTTTGGCACAGGCACCTCCCCATTGGCTTTCACACACATATGCATGCATTCAAACGCACATATACTGACATGCCTCTTACCTGTCCCAGTATTGGCAGCACATCCCTAGTGTCTGCTCTTATTTTTTTCCTTAAACATGTTAATCATGGATCTTTGTATTCAGTCAATAATGCCAGACGTTAACGTTTCATTCTACTTGCATAGTGTGTATTCTGATACTAGACCTGTATTGTTCTGTTAACGTCTTAATTGACTCCTGTTCATATTTAAAAAATTCTCCCTGGTGTCGTCTAATGTTTCTCCCAGTTTTTTTAATGAAGCCTCCACTCGCATGGACTCGCATCCAACCCCGTCAGCTGTCTGTCCCTGATTTGCAAGATGCTTCTGTTGCCATTTAGAGGTGCCATGTCCCTCATAACTCACAAACGGTTGCACTCACTAAATAATCCCGGAGATTAGAGTGTTGTACTACTAATTAAGTGTAACAAAAAAAAAAAAAACTTGCTACACTAACTGATCGGTTAATGTAGTGAGTCTGTCGAGGGTGCAGTTTATAAAACTGCAGCTCCGTTCCTTAAAATACAGTTAATACAAATATTTTCATTGCAACCAGATGTAGCTCAGCATCTGAAAAATCTGCCAGAACATTTTGCAGACTTCAAGGTGTTTTTTTCAAACTCCACGTGCACTTTTGCTGGATTAACTGCAGTTTTCTAATTAATGGTGCTTGGATATAGTTATGTAAAAAAGTGAATTTTAAATTAAAATTAGTCATTATAATGAGTGGGTATGTTGTTTAAAATCAGTTAGGTTGTTTAATAAGTAGTTGTAAAAGAAAGTGGTATTGGCATTGGTTTTGTTCTTATGAAGTCAGTTATTAATTCAGACAAAAGTGCTCAATAAATGACTGCATGAGTCTGGGTTGTGTTTATTTCCTCGTTGTTTTCGTTCAGTGACAAAAGAATATCTGTAGCCTCTTTTTTTTTTCTTCTTTCTATTGTTCAGTTCCCCCTAGTCTTACTAGAGTTGGAAACATCATTAAAATCATTGTTTTGTTCTGTAATTTCTTAACGGATTAGTTATAGTCTGTATGTAATGGTTTACATGTCTTTATATAGAAATACCAAATCACTGCATACCAAATGTTTTCTAGATTTTATACTGCAAATTCTGAGAATTCTGTGACCAATTCTGATAAAACCAATTTCCCAAGAGATTTATTTTACATATGGCACAAATCTGTGTTCGTGTAGTCTCTGTGTGGGCAACTTAGCCTCCTATTTTGTCCAGTTATTTTGTAAAATGCAAGAATCTACTAGTCTGACAGAGGATTTTTTTTAACTTTTATTTGTAACATGTTATCATTCTACTTTTTACTGTAAGTTTTAGAATCCATTTGATTTCACATTTAGTACAAACTAAGAAGAAAACTGCCTGTCATCGTAATGCATTTTCATGGAAGTGTAGGCCATACACTTGGTATTCCTGGCACACAGCTATGCACAAATGACATGGTCAGGAACACAGAATTCAGTTCTCCTCTGAGATGACTTTTGCACATTGTCTATGTGGGTTTTTCACTGCGTGCTTCAGTTTTGCCTCACGTTGCAAAGATGGCTGTAGACAAAATGGTGGTGCTCCAACTTGCACATTGGAGTGCATACTGTGTCTGGATCCATTTTTCAACTATGCACTCACAGAGAACAGGAATAGGTTGACTCCCCACTAACCCTGAAAGATATTATAATGGTAACTGGAGAATACATCAATGAATGCATGCACACCCTTTCAGGTGATTGGCTTATTTGATACATACTTTTACCTTTGTTCTGGAAGTGCATCTAAATATATAAAAAGTGAGAAAGAAAAGGAGAAAGTAGAGGGAGGTAATTTTCTTTTTATGGTATGTCATTTTAGGGTGATTTGCTTTATTTCATGTATTTATTTTATTTTTTTATTAGTAGCTGTATACAGGAATATTCTGGCTGAACATAAGACTTCTTTTCAGCAGAGACCTGGAGAGAAAAGTTCCATACAAAATAGATACATTAAGTTTACAAAAGGTTACAATAAGGAAAAGGAGTTAAGAAAGTGCAAGTCTAACAAAAACAGTAAATTATTCTCAGAAACAACTTTATATTTTTTGAGGGGAGGATTTACATTCAGAAGGAGGGTGTGGCGATGGGGTCCCCTGTTGGGGCCTTGTTTGCTAATGTTGTCATGTTCGAGTGGGAGTATTTGTATATTTTTAATGATCCCTTGTTTGAAAATGTCAGACTATACTTGAGTTACTTATCAGAGTGCTGACTATTGAGTTATTAGTTATCAGAGTGAGTTTCTGTCATTTACCCATAGCAAAGATAATGTTGCTATGACCTATTTGGATGTTATGATTTCCCAGGATTTCAACAAAGGTATGTGCAGCTCCTGGATTTTTAGGAAACTCCCAACAAATTCGAATATGCTATTATACTTTGATAGTTCACACCCCTATAAGCAAAAGAAGAGCAGTTGTAAATGGGCAGCTGATTAGGGCGGCTCATATGACAACAGTCAAACAGGATTTGCACGATGAATGTCATATTTTATTAAATATGTTTTGTAAAAGGGGATACCCTAGGGGAATGATAGATGAACTTATTGACGAAGTAACCTTAAAAAAGTGATTGGGCACTTTAGCCCCATTTTAAGGATGGAGAATACTCATAATGTAATAGAAAGTGATGGAAGGTGTTTTTCTTATGCAAAGATTACTACCTTTAATATGGCGAGTTTGGTTATCAAATGAATTTTGAATAAGAATCGGAGTCTATTGCGGAAAAAGAAAAAAGGTTTTATGAGAAGTTGGGGCAATCACCAGTTATATATAAAAAAGGATCTTAATATAAAAAATTGATTTAAAATGGCTCTTGTACCAACAAGAACTAATCCAATAGTGAGCAAATGTGAAAGATGCAAGTTTTGCAAATATTTTTTGGTAGGTTCCTGTTTTACTATTAATGAGGTAAAAATATCTGTGAAGGATAGGTTTAATTGTGAAACCTTAGGGGCTATATATTGAGTAGTATATCAATTCTGTAATAACTTTTATGTTGGGAAAACGTAGCATCATATTCATGATTGGATTTATGAACAGATTTATAATATTGCAAAGGGTAAAACAACTAATGCACTATATATGCAGATTAAGTAACATTCAGAACATCATTTTAAGTTTCTTATTTTGGAAAAGTTGGAACGAATCCAAGAGGGGCACCATGGGGAGTATTATTAGAAAAATGGGAGATGATATAGCAGGTGAAATTAAATGTTAACTCTTGGCCTAGAATTAATAAATGCTTATTTATTATACCCCTTCTTTAAATTAAGAGCAGTTAATAGGTAGGCTTTTATAGTGATATTTGTAGGAATATTAGTATTTATAAAGGTTTTTAAGTGTATTTATACTGGTATAATATATATATATATATATATATATATATATATATATATATATATATATTTTTTTTTTTTAATTGTTTACTACTTATATAGTTTGGTTTTCTTTGTATTTATTTTATTGGGGAGTAAGAATGAGGTTTCATACAATTAATGTTTTGATCACTAACTGGATTGTTTGGGGAATACATAGGCATTTGAATTGTATAAATTGGTGTCTTAATGTTTGTGGTTTGTAACTAAAGACATTTTGGCTTAAAACAAAAGCGTTTGTACATTAAAATAATAACTTGTTCATTTAAATGTGGTTTTATTTTTTACTACTCGCAAGGTAGTATCAGCCTTACTTTCAGGCAACCCAAATTAAACAGGATATGCAACAAAAGGGGAAAAAAAAGAATATGGCAATAATCAGGAAGGGTAATTCCCATAAAGATAAAATCATTCTCTGTTAGCATGGCATATAGCTTTCTAGCACAGTCTCACTTTACAAGCATCGTGTAGTCCATCAAGGCAAAACTGTATGGCAGACAAACTGAGAAGGACAAACGCAGACCCTCATGAATGGAAACTAGATCAGGGGTCTTCCAAGATTTGATCCATCTGTGAGGAGTTCCTTAAGTAGACTGTTTTTCCTCCTCAATGAATAATCAGCTGTCAAATTTCTGCTCCAGGACTCCATTCAAAAAGGCCTGGAAGACAGATGCCTTTACTTTTCCTTGGACAGGAATGTTCCTTTTTGTATGTATCTATGTCTGTATATATAAACACACACACTTACACATACATTTACACAGGCAAACATACTCACAAACATTGTATGCATTTGTAGGTGTGTGTTGTAATAAAGTGTCCTAAAGTTGGCTGGGTGACCAATACACAATTCACTTAACTCATATCAACACCCATCCTCCAGCAAATCAAGAGAGACAAAATATCGTAGCACGGTAGAGAAACCAAGCACTAAGGAAAACCCGGACCAGAATAGTATACTTTCAGCATCAAAATAAATTCGTAGTGATGCAGTCGGGGGAAGAAGCTCACCGCACTCCTTATATCCTGAACGTTAATACCACTACTTGGTGGTCACAAAACGGGGGGGGGGTGATATTTGCATTATGGTACTGTATCATCCCCCACATTTCTTATCTGTGCTTACTCAGATTTGAAACTTTAATGAGTGTGGATGGCAGGCACATGGAAGGCGTAAGTGGACTTTTATGTCTGCCTTGGGCATTTTTGTTTCTTTGTACTTTCTATTGTCATGGCCTACAGCTGTTCCTTCCATATGTTTAGTAATATGTAGTGTTCTGCAGTGAGGCATCTGCTATTAGGAGAGCAACTGTATTGTTACATACTTTCATAATGCTAGTTTGTTTGATGTATTTGTCTGTGTGTGTTTAGGGAGGGGGTAAGGCAGCAAACTTGTCATCCTACACATTAACACATTGCATGTCTGCATTTATTTTCTGTAGATCTTCGTATTTGCATTTGGTGTAGCATTATCATTCTTACTGCTGTTGTGATGTTTTGTCATTTTCTTTCTTCATATTAAATCTGCTTTCCGTTCGTGATTTCTCTCCACTTTGCTGTTCTTTTGTTCTTGCTGATTGTCCACATATTTCTCAGACAGTTAGTTACTCACTCCTTCAACCTATCTGTTCCAGACCAGGTACTGTTGTTTGCAATGGTTTAATGCTCATACATATGATCATACCTCATTAGATTCATATTTAGATGTAAAAGAGTTAAGCTGTGACACAGTACAAAATAAGTAAATACATAGCTTTCCAATATGAAAAAGCACTGTACTATGAAAGCTATAATGTATACCTGTCAACATGTTTTATTTCATCAGTGCACTCTGTTTTAAAGGAATTGCAACACAGAACAGAAAGTACACCAGCTTCCTGAATGGCTTTTATAATCGGATCATAGGAACTTAGTAGGCTGTTGGCCTTGAGGCCCTTACAGTCCCTTACAAGCCTAACCAAGAATTTAGCCCATGTTCCAATAAGTCAGCACTCGATGCCCCTGTCCAGCAGGGACACAGGTGGAATCCCAGTGGTGTATTTCCTGTTCCCCATCCAGTTATCCAGGTTGCGCTTAAAAAGGGTTAATGAGGTAGTCTGCTTGACATGGAGAGGAAGTCTATTCCATAAAAGGGGAGTATCCGGGACACAAATCTGTCCTGCCAATAAGTCCTATTGATGTCACAGACCAGGTTGAGGTTGCGCATGTAGCTTGACTTGTGATATGCAGCAGTCCCATCAAGGCGGTGTCTGAGATTGCTTTGTATGCCAGACAGAGGTCACCTTTTGAGGAGTCTGTATGAGACTGAGTAAAGGTACAGGGCTTTTAGCCTGTCTGTGTAGGCTAGATGTTTGATGCCCCGGATTCTCCTGGTGTGGAACCTCTCCACCTGCTGCATATGCTTTATGAGGTATATGCTGAAGGGGGCACTGTCCTCAATAATGGATCTTATAGAGAAGAATACAGGGATGTTATTACCTCCTTGTCCCTGGTATGAGATACCCTTGCGAATGAAGTGAGCCATATAGAAAGCTTTCCATACAGTGGAGGCAGGATGGTGGTCAAAAGTCAGTTTGCTATCAACCTGGGTGCCCAAGTCCCTTACGACTGATTGCGTGCTTAGGACCTTGTTATTATTGTTATAATATGTGGGGACATCACTCTCCCCAAAGGGGATGATGATGCATTTTTTGGCATTCAGTTTGAGGCCATGTTTCTGGCACCAGTCATTTGTTTGGTTGAGACCCTCTTGGAAGATGTCCACATCACTAGGGGAATTGATGACAGTGCCCAGCTTGCAGTCATCTGCAAACTTGGTCAGCCACAACCCACTGGTTTTGGCCTGCACCTCAGAAAAGAATACCCCAAACAACAGAGGCCCCAAGGCCGATCACTGGGGTACACCACTCATTACAGGTCTACTGCTTGAGGTGGCTTCCCCTGTTTCGACTACATGGGATCTATCAGTGAGTCAGTTTGCTATCGATCTGGTAACACACGGATTGATGCCTAGTTGAGAGAGTTTATCTATTATACCCGAGTGGGGAATAATATCTGAGGCTTTGGCCAGGTCAAGGTAGGCGGTGTGCACCATGGCTTTGGTGACTGGCTCAAAGAAGTCACCCAAATTTAACAGGCATGACATCCCCTTGACGAAACCACACTGTGTGGGATCAAGTGTTTAGAGGTTGCCAATGTCCTTGTTAATGAGGTCCATGATAATCCTTTCCATGGCCTTGCAGATCAGGCTAATTAAGCTAATGGTTCTATAATTTCCTGGATCGATGGGTGCTCCACCTTTGTGCAAATGGATTACAGTGGCTGTCCTTCACTCAGCACAGATGAAGCCGGTACTCAGGCTTTGCTTGAACAGGATGCTAATGGTGCTGCAATATCCTGCTTGAGTTCATGTAGGACCAGTTTGGCTTTATTAAGGGCACATCATGCCTCCTAAACCTGGTGGACTTCTTTGATACAGTTACCAAGGCTATAGACGAGGGAAAGGTGGTACACACAGCCTACCTAGACCTTGCTAAGGCCTTCGACACCATTCCCCATTCTGGTATTATAGACAAGCTCACCAGCCTGAACATAAACCCCTACATCACAAGATGGGTTGCCAACTGGCTCACGGACAGAACCCACATGGTGAGAGTTGTAGGAGCTAGGTCCGACTCTAAACCGGTTAAAGGTGGCATTCCCCAGGGCTCAGTCCTAGGATCCCTCCTGTTTGGCATATACTTCTCAGAGGTGCAGGCAAGCACAGGAGGACTATGGCTGACCAAGTTCACAGATGACTGCAAACTAGGGGCTGTCAGTGACTCTCCGGCTGACACAGACATCCTCCAAAAGGGTCTCACTGAGACAGATACCTGGTGTCAAAATCATGGCCTCAAGCTAAATGCCAAAAAGTGCATAGTCATCCCCTTTGGAAAAAACAAAGTACCCACAAACTACCCCTAAATACGGAAGATGTAATAAGGGATCTGGGGACCCAAGTAGATAGTAATCTCATCTTTGATAATCACATTGCCAAAGTGGTTAGAAAATCCTTCTACATGGCCCACCTAATCACAAAAGGGTTCGCTTCCAGATCAAAAGAGGTCATTGTGCCCCTCTACTCATCACTCATCAGACCCATCATAGAGTACAACGCCCCATTTGGGATGTGCCTTACAAGACACCTGCAACAGCTGGAAAGACCACAGAAGTACCTCACCGAGAGGATCACTGGCCTCAAACAGATGCCCTATGCAGCTCGACTGAAGAAACTCCAGTTGTACTCTGTTGCATACCGCCTACTCAGAAGTGATCTCTGCCTGACATACAAGGCCATGCATGTCCAACCCAGAATTGATGGACATGCTCCACCTAAAGAAAACCTTATCCCCTCGAGCCGCATGCTCTAGGGATCTAAACCTCACCACAACAATAAATAGGACATGCTGGAGGGATAGATTCCTGTCCCAGAAACTTCCCATGCTTTGGAACAAGATCCCAATCTACATTAGGCAGAGCTCCTCGCTAACACTCTTCAAAAAAAAAAACCTTGACGAGTGGATGGGAAACAGAAAGTTTACCTCGGGGATCACTTCAGTGGCTCTGCTGGACAGAGGCACAGGGAACTAATGTAAGGGAGCCAACACATTCTGGTTAGGCTTATAAATGCCTTCAGGCAGATAGCCTAGTACCAACCTTTGAACCTATACTGATAAGAAAGTTGAGAAAATACAATCTTCAGTTTAACAGACTTTCTGTTTTCTACAAATCAGCTTAATATTTTGAAAGAAGGTTTTTCTTTTGTGTCCATACTTCAGGATAACCTAATATATGTATAATATATATATATATATATATATATATATATATATATATATATATATATTTTTTTTTTTTTTATTATTTAGCTGCTCTTACTGTAACTGTCTTAGTTGCTCTTCTGCGTGCTGTTATCTGTTCAGTCGCTCTTACTCTGCACTTATTACTGCTTGTTAGTAGCCTTCTAATTTACTGCCTTCTGACTTGTTTTTTAGTCATTTGTTAATTTAATTGCATTTATTTGAACTCTGTTTGCCGTAGTGTTGCTACACACTCGGGTGTGCTGTTCTGCACTACATATTGAATTGTATTTACTGCTGTTTTAGCTGCTTTTCTGTAACAAAAAAAATTTCTAAGCTTGTTTCCTGCCTTTCCTGTAACTAGTCAGGTACAGATACAGACTTGCTGTATCCAGGACTGTTGGTAAGCTTCTGAGCCCCCCAAGCCTTTCTGTGTTGGAGGGAATCCTTCTAGCTTATTGGTGGGAGTGGTAAGCACTAGGTAGCCTATCTACCATGGGAAGAGTGGGTTTTTGCCCTGAAATTGTAATTCATTGGCTGTTTGGGCAGTTTTTCCATCTCTTTCTACTTTCTGGTTAAAAGCCCGTTTTGCATTTGGTCCCTGCCTTTCCTATAACTAGTGTAGTCCAGGTACAGATTTGCTGTATCCAGGACTGTTGGTAAGCTTCTGAGCCCCCCCCCATGCCCTTCTGTGTTTGAGAGAAGCCTTCTAGCTTATCATTGGGAGTGGTAAGCACTAGGTAACCTATCTACCACAGGAGGAGTGGTTTCTGGCCCAGAAATTATAGTTTATTGGCCGTTTGGGAAGCTTTTCCATCTCTTTCAACCTTCTGATTTAAAAGTCTGTGTTTGCACTTGTTTCCTGCCTTTCCTGTTACTAGTCTAGTCCAGGTACAGATTTGCTGTATCCAGGACACTTTGTCAGCTTCTGAGTCCCGCATGCCTTTCCGTGTTGGAGGGAAGCCTTCTAGCTTATCAGTGGGAGTGGAAAGCACTAGGTAGCCCATCTGCCATGAGAGGAGAGGTTCTTGGCCCAGAAATTGGAGTTTATTGACCATTTAGACACTTTGTCCATCTCTTTCAACTTTCTGGTTTAAAAGACCACATCTATGCTTGTTTCCCATCTTTCCTGTAACTAAACTACTGGGTAGTACTAGAAAGCCTTAAACTGATACAAGCCTTCTAGCTTAGAAGAGAGACATTGGAGTGATTATCAGTTTCTGTACTTTCTTGCTGTACTTAACTGTTTTCCGCCTAACCGCAGATTTTCCAGTCTTTATTATGATTTAAAAGCTTGTTTGTTTCACATATTTTTCTTATTTGACTGTCTGCACTTTTAAAAAGTTGTTTTTTGTTTAAATAATTTGTTTAACTGTTGTAGGCTACACACTAAAGTGCGATAGCCTTTTCTGATCGTTTGTAGTCATTTAAAGCTGTTTTAAGTGTATTTTTTTACTGTTTTTGGCTTATCTTTTAAAAAAAAAACAAAAAAAATGCCCTGTTTCCCACCTTTCTAAGCTGGTATAGTCCATTTTTTAGGTTAGTGCTGAATTCAGGGCTGTGATACTAGTTTCTTAGTTGCCCATACCTTACTTGGATAGAAGGAAGTTTCTGTGTTCACCTGTGAGAGAGGGGAGCTTTGAGCAACCTATCTGTCCCTGGAGGAGTGGTTCCAGCCCAGAAGTTAGTAGTTTATTGGCCATTTTGGGCTAATTTCTCTCTCTTTCATTTTCCTACTATAAAAACTGTGTTTGCACAGTTTTGTGCACCGGGCAGTGCCGGTTAGCTATGGTTAAATTATTCCCGGCTCCACTAAGTCTCCTCTTCAGTTTTTCCCTTGAAACTAGTCTAACTCTCAACCTAAGCATTCAAAAAGCATCTTACAGCCCAGCACTTGCTCAGACCTAATAGCAAGCACTAATATACCCTGACACTGATTGCCCAGCAGGGCAAGGCTCTTTTTTCACCCCTCACCAACCAAGCGACTAAGCAGCTCACCCTACTATTCAGGCATGACCAAAGGGCAACTTCAGGTGCACTCTCCAGTCCAGCTGGTGATTCTGAGTATCCTGAGGCAATGTTGCAACTGCCTCATGTACACAGACAACCCTCTCCTCCTACCACAAAACACTAACATATGTGAGCAATGCAATTATACAGCTAAACTGGAATCTAAGCTGTCTCCACCCAAGACTGGAACAGACAGTCAAGAGGAGAAGGTTAACACTTGCACCACACCTCCAGCCGCACACAGACCTACTAAAACAGCACTGGCAAAAAATACACATAAATACACAAAATCATACTCGAAGGCTCTAAATAAAAACCTGCAAAAGCATCAGAGACCTCCAAAGCAGGCACCCAAACAGCCTGCACTTCCTGTCACAAACCAGACAACACATAAAACACAAAATCAGTGTGCCGTACAGTCACAGCCCTTAAGGCAAAATAACATACCTCACACACTAGTAATAGGTGACTCTATAGTCAGGCACACTGACGTCCCACTCTCTAGGCTGGACAAGCAGAGGGTTACTGTTAGCTGCCTGTCAGGAGCCAGAATCCGCCACATAACACAAGCCCTCAGGTCACTCCAGAACAAGTACAAATGTGACTCTGTCATTGTTCATGTTGGTGTGAATGACCTGAGACGTACCTCCCTGGACTACATGAAAAGAGACATGGAAGAGCTCTCTGATCATGCAGCCCAGGCTGGTATGACCCTGACCCTGAGTAGCATCCTGCCCTCACCAAGAATGATACCTCAGTATAAAGAAAAAAATGATCAATTTCAACAATTGGCTAAGCTTCTGGTGTCATTCAAAGGGGATCTAGTGTCTGTCATCCTGGGACGACATGCTCGACAAGCCACTTTGCTTCTCAAGGGATGGCTTTCACCTGTCACCCCTCTGCTTTCGAATACTGGCCAAGGCTCTTGCTGCCCCCATAATGCCTTTTTTAGGCAAGGCTCAAAAGTCAAACCCACCTCCATAAACAGCACAATTAACAAAAAACTGAGGGTTATGCTACTCAACGCCAGGAATTTAAATCTCAAAATGCATGCTCTCGAAGCATTCCTCAGTATGGAGAATGTCAACATCTGTGCCGTAACTGAAACCTGGTTTAAGGCTCCAGAGAGCACCCCAGCGCTACTGGGATACAACTCGTACCACACGTTTCAGCCACAGGACACGGACCGAAACACAAAAGGAAGGGGGTGTATCCATATTCATTAAGGATACCTACACCTCCAGGTTAGTGGCGCAGCATGATACTTCTGAGATCATCCATGTGCAACTAACATTGAGCAAATCTGCAATGCAAATTGTGGTCTGCTACAGATTGCCCTCCATGACCCAGGACCACCACTCCACTTTTCTGGAGACACTGGAAAACATGAAGGTCCTACTGAACACCCTGATATTGGGCGATTTCAATTATCCTACCATTCACTGGGAAAACTACTCGAGTACAAATTCCCAGGCCCAGCGCTTCCTGGAATTCATCAACTCAAATGCCCTGGATCAGCTGGTAAACTCCCCTACCAGAGGTGAAAACATATTGGACCTGGTCATCACCAACATGGGTGACAGGTGTTCCACACTGGAGGTCAACCCGTCACTGGTTAGATTAGACCATAAACTAATCACTCTGGATGTCCACACCCCACCACCACCCCCAACTAAGGAAACCACAGTAAAAAACTTTTCTAAAGCAATCTTCACGTTACTTAAGACAGAGGTGGTAAGTTTCACAGCCCCCACGCTAAAGGATAACACTGCCCAAGATGCAGAAACCTTTACAAATGCACTCTATGAGCACCTACAAAGATGCATGGATTGTGCCATCCCTAGCAAAACCAAGACTCACTCCTCTAAGAGAAGGAAACCAGTTTGGTGGACCCCTGCAATAAACAGGCTATGCAATAGGAGGAAACTAGTTCAGAAAAAAAGCAAATCCCAAGAAGGAAAGGCTAACTTCAAAAGAAAAACAGCCAAGGATTCAAAAGATAACCACAAAACCTTCTTTAGCTATGTTAAGAATCTAAATGGCAACTCGCAGATATGCACTGAACTAGTGCAAAATAGCACAAAATATACTGAATCTACTGATCTTGCCAACATCCTGGCAGATAGTCAGTGCAAACTTCACCCCCTCTCACCTCCAAAAGGGCCCACAACAATACCAGAAAAGTGTAGTGTCCCAAAAATCACAGATGCACAGGTGAAAACAGCCCTTTCAAAAGCCAAAAACACAACGTCAGTGGGACCAGATGGTGTCTCAGGCTGCGTCTTGCACGAACTACAGAATGAACTAACCCCCCACCTAAACACGCTGTTCAACCTCAGCCTCTCCACAGGCTACGTGCCCATAGAATGGCGCACAGCAACGGTTATTCCTCTCTACAAAGGAGGGACCAGAACTGACCCTGTTAACTATCGCCCCATAAGCCTAACTAGCCTGGTCTGCAAGGCTATGGAGCACATCATCATGGAACTCATTAACAAAGACACTGGGAACCTCCAAACACTTGACCCGACCCAGTTCGGCTTTGTTAAGTGCAGATCATGCCTACTAAACCTGGTTGACTTCTTCAAGGCAGTCACCAAGGCCATAGACGAGGGAAAGGTGGTTCACACAGCCTACCTTGACCTCACCAAGGCTTTCAACACCATTCCCCACTCAGGTATTACAGAAAAACTCAGCAGCCTGAACATAAACCCCTATGTCACGAGATGGGTTGCCAACTGGCTTACAGACAGAACTCACATGGTAAAAATAGCGGGCTCCAGGTCTTACTCTAAACCAGTCACAAGTGGTGTCCCACAAGGCTCGGTCCTGGGACCCCTACTGTTCGGCATATACTTCTCAGAAGTACAGGCAAACACAGGAGGCCTATGGCTAACCAAGTTCGCCGATGACTGCAAATTGGGAGCCATAACTGACTCGGACATCCTCCAAAAGGGCCTTACTGAGGTGGACACCTGGTGTCAAAGTCATGGCCTCAAGCTAAATGCCAAAATGCATAGTCATCCCATTTGGGAAAAACAAAACACCCATGAATTACCACATAGTTGGCAGTCCTTTTAATACAGAAGAGGTAATAAGAGGTCTAGGGACCCAGGTAGATAGTAATCTCTCCTTTAACAATCATATTGCCAAAGTAGTTAGGAAATCCTTCTATATGGCCCA
The DNA here is from genome assembly GCF_019279795.1 of Protopterus annectens. Lineage (NCBI taxonomy): Eukaryota > Metazoa > Chordata > Ceratodontiformes > Protopteridae > Protopterus > Protopterus annectens. The sequence continues at coordinate 508,329,896 of NC_056738.1, forward strand.
TCTAATTACTAAAGGGTTCGCATGTAGAAACAGAGGTTATAGTGCCCCTCTACTCGTCACTCATTAAACCTATCGTAGAGCACAATGCCCCATTTGGGATGTACCTCACAAGACACTTCCAACAGCTGGAAAGACCACAAAAGTACCTCACGAAGAGGATTACTGGCCTCAAACATATGTCCTATGCAGCCTGACTGAAAAAACTCCGGCTGTACTCAGTGGCATATCGCTTACTCAGAGGTGATCGCTGCCTGACTTACAAAGCCATGTCCAACTCAGAATTGATGGGCATGCTCCACCTAAAGAAGTCGAAGTCACTGCGAGCCACGTGCTCTAGTGAGCTAAACCTCGCCACAACAATAAATAGAACATGCTGGAGGGATAGATTCCTGTCAAAGAGACTCCCCATGCTTTGGAACAAAATTCCAACTTACATCAGGCAGAGCCCCTCACTAACACTCTTCAAGAGAAACCTTGATGAGTGGATGGCTAACAGAAAATACACCCCTGGAATCACTTCATTGGCTCTTCTTGACAGAGGATCAGTTAATCAAGCAATGAGGCGGCGAAAGCCGACACACTCTGGCTAGGCTTATAAATGCCCTCGGGCTAATAGCCTAGTACTTACCTACCTATGAACCTATGCAGCCTGGGATGATGATCTTTGTGTTTCACTGTTGCAGTCATCACATTTGGGTTATCTGCTTGCAGTAGCCCTCAGTCGGCCTGATTATCAGAGTCTTGGGTCCTGCGTAGGTTGCTGTCTCATCTTTCGTGACGTCAGGTAGTCAGAGGTATAAAGCATGCAGCTGATGCCATTACATCAGTCTTTCTTTCCGTGCAGTGCCCGAAGCAGAAGCAGTTCACAAGTGCCGGTCGGCTGACTCCTGAAATTTTCATTTTCAAGTTTCAGAACCGAAGTCTTCAACTAAAGCTAAGTACCCCGTTGGGGAAACTATTTCTTGCTCTAAACCAATGTCAGTAAAAGTCAATAATTGTATTTCTTGTGGAAAGCAAATACCTCACACAGATTTTCATTCATACTGTATTCCTTGCCTAGGCCCTGACCACGACGTACCTCACTGTCGGTTTTGTGCCTTATTTAAGCAACAAAACTATTTGCCGTCGGTATATTTACACCTATAAATATTTTGGTACTCTGTTCAATTATCCAGATATGTCTTCGGTAAGCCATCCGACTACCAACATTCTGCAAAAACACAAAGGTAAAGACAGAGACAGGCCGCCTAGGTCCAAAGCTGCCACCAAAGCTTCTCCTAAGCCAGTCGCCAGTACTCAGTGAGGCGCTTTTGCAGCCCCTGATACCCGCTACTTCAGATTCGCAGGCCTCTACTGAGACGCATTCGGAGTCTGGTATGCTGTGAGATACTTCAACTGTGGAACCTGCGGATGTCTCTACCTTAGATGGGTTCGGAGCCGCTGTGCAGGCACCGGCTTCGGAGGGTGTATTCAGGCCTACTAACTTGCATATTAAACCAACACCATCTTCTTCTTCAAGGCCTAAAACTCAAATTATGCCTAGAAAACCAATGCCCAGACCACATGGTCAGGCCTCTATGCCTAAAAAACAAATGATAAGAATGGCTGAAGACCTTATTACTTTAATCAGGGGAAGACAACCTTCGCCCTCTAAGAGACCTAAGACTGAATTTGCTTATGATACTTCTGACCAGGATTCTGAAATTTCTGTTTCCTCTAATGACCAGGATTTACCCTTATCTACCTATGAGGATTCTGATGCAGAAGACTCTATTCCCTCCGCCCCCCCCCCCCAAGAGGATTTCTCTTTTGGTGAAACCCTGCATACTCTTAAGGAGCACTTTCGCTGGGAAAGCCAGGAATACTCTGATTCTAAAAAGAGGCTTAGGGATTTCTTACTCCTGCCCCAACACAGGCCTTTAGCTATCCCTCCTGTACTAGACATTGTTGATGATGCCTTTTCGGAATCTAGCTTGGCCCCTGACTCCTTACCTCCTGCTCCCAGAAAATCTGATAGATATTACAGGGTTCCTGACTCTCACAAGTTCCTTTTTAAAAATTCTACTGCGGATCCTGAGACCATTTCACAGGGACAAAAGGGCTTTAAGGCTACTACTGCCAGAAATCCTACCCCCTCTGATAGAGACTCCAGGGTGCTGGATAGATGGGGTAATAAAGTATACACTTCTGCAACTTTGGCCATTAGGGCTTTAAACTGCCAGTTTCATATGTTAAAGTATCGGCAGCATATTATTGGATTGCTTAAACAGAAAATGATGTTGATTCCTGACTGTGCTGAAAATAAGGATTTACAGGATTTAATGCATTCTGCTGAACAAGTTGGAAAGCATACTTTGCAATGTGGTTTTGATTCACTAGTGGCGTCTTGCAGGGCTGCTGTCACTGGGTCTGTACTTAGAAGGCATGCTTGGTTTAAAGGAGCAATCTTTGCCAGATCATGTTAAAGCTACATTTCTGGATGCTCCCTTAAATCAGGACCGCCTGTTTGACAACAAAGCAGAAGAAGGTCTTAAAAAGATGGAGGAAAAAGCTAAATCCATGCAAACTGTTAACAATTTCCTACAATTACAGCCTCCAAGATTTAGTAGATATTGGCCATCTAAGAATTGGTCTTTTCCTGCCTCTTCCAGGCCTTCTCAGTCCAAACCCAGAACCAGCAGAACACCCAGGCTTCAGTCCCAGGGTACGCACAGGAATAAGCAGTGGGTGGCTCTCACTTCCAAATCATGGAGTAGGATACCTGGTGTCAAAATCATGGCCTCAAGCTGAATGCCAGAAGGTACATAGTCATCCACTTTGGAAAAAACAAAGTACCTGCGAACTACCACATAGGTGGTAGTCCCCTAAATACAGAAAAAGTAATAATGGATCTGGGGACCCAAGTAGATAGCAGTCTCTCCTTTGATAATCATATTGCCAAGGTGGTTAGAAAATCCTTCTATGTGGCCCACCTAATCTCAAAAGGGTTCACATCCAGAACAAAGGAGGTTATTGTGCCTCTCTACTCATCACTTATTAGACCCATTATAGAATACAACGCCCCATTTGGGATGTAACTTACAAGACACCTGCAACAGCTGGAAAAACCACAGAAGTACCTCACAAAGAGGATTACTGGCCTCAAACAGATGACCTATGCAGCCCTACTAAAGAAACTCCAGCTGTACTCGGTTGCATACCACTTACTCAGAGGTGATCTCTGCTTGACATACAAGGCCATGTCCAACCCAGAATTTATGGATATGCTCCACCTAAAAAAAAAACAAATCCATGAGAGCCACATGCTCTAGGTATGTAAACCTTACCACAACAATAAATAGGACATGCTGGAGGGATAGATTCCTGACCCAGAGACTCCCCATGCTTTGGAACAAGATTCCAATATACATCAAGCAGAGCCCCTCACTAGCACTCTTCAAGAGAAACCTTGACGGGTGGATGGGAAACAGAAAATTTACCCCAGGGATCACTGCAGTGGCTGTGCTGGACAGAGGCGCAGGGAACTAATCTAAGGGGGTGGCGAAAGCCAACACACTCTGGCTAGGCTTATAAATGCCCTTTGGCAGATAGCCTAGTACTTACCTAGAAACCTAAGAATCCCCCCTATGGTAAACTGTCTCAATGACTGAACTTTAAAACTTCCAAGCACTTCTCAACTGACTGCTCCTTTAGGGGGAAAGCTTGCTCTGCAGGCAAAAAAACTGGGAACTAATTACCCAGGACAAATGGGTTTTAAATATAGTTTCCCAACGATACAGATTTCACTTCCACATGTTACCAACCCCAAACAGTTGGCCAGATCTACCCCCAAATCAGTGGGCAGAGGCTCAAAAGCAAGTACTCTCTTTCTTAAGCATAAAGGCTATTCAAACTGTAACAGAAGAGGAAAAAGGACAAGGTTTCTCCTCAAGACGTTTCCTGGTACCCAGAAAAGACAACTCATGGCATCCTATCCTGGACCTTTCTATCTTAAACACCTTTTTGGTGATTCCAAAATTCAAGATGATAACTCTTCACCTATGCTAGGCAAAGATGCCTGGTTGGTAACATTGGATTTAAAGCAAGCCTACCTGCACATCCCAATCAGGGAATCTTGCAGAAGATACCTACGCTTCAAAGCAGGGCTACATGCACTATCAGTTCTCTGCACTGCCCTTTGGTTTACCTTCTGCACCCAGGGTATTCACAAAGTGCCTAGCTCCAGTCATTGCATTTTGCAGACAAAGAAATATTCAAATATACCCATACCTGGATGATTGTCTAATTCAGGCAGAAAGCCAGGACATCATCACATCTGGTACCCTGTCAGCAAAGCAAGCTTGAACACAACTTCCCAGATGGCTTTCCTCATGCCAGAGAAACAAATTCATTTGACAACTTACTTCAAACTAATGGCCATAAAAACCCTGCTATCTGCAAGACAAATACTGCAAGCCTTGGGGTTCATGGCCTCCTGCATTCTACTAATTTCATATGCAAGACTACATATGAGGAAACTACAATGGTATCTAAAAAGCCTATGGTGTCAACATTCTGAGGATCTAGAAGCAATGACTCCTATCTTACCTTGCCTATGGTTACAGTTCCTTTGGTGGGCAGAGGCCTGCCACCAAAACAAGGGACTACCATTCACTCTACCCACTGCCACCCAAACCCTAACAACAGACACATCAGACTATGCATGGGGAGCTCACCTGGCAGGGAAGTGCATTCAGGGCAAATGGAACTCAAGCCAAATGCACCTGCACATAAATCAGAAGGAAATGTTAGCTGTACAGAATGCTCTGACAGCCTTCAAGGATCACATTCTTCCAAGACAATTAATGGTAAAGATGGACAACACCACTGTTATGTGGTACGTAAACAAGCAGGGGGGTACCTATTCTTACCCCATCTACAGACTAGCCATGGCTCTGTGGAATACAGCCTTGAGCTACCAAGTGCATCTACAGGCTCAATTTCTGCCAGGAAAACTAAATGCACTGACAGATGAACTAAGCAGAGATCTCATGGACCCACACGAGTGGAAACTGAAATCAAAGACTTTCAACATGTTGATAAACAAATGGGGGAGCCCAGATATAGACCTGTTTGCCTCCCCCAGAACTACCAATTGGACAAATTCTGCACAAGGACTCCCCACAAACAAGCTTGGAAAGTGGATGCTCTGCCCTTCAGCTGGAAAAATCTATCAGTTTATGCCTTTCCTCCTCTGCCTCTTCTCTCCAAAGTACTACTAAAGATCAAACAAGACAAACCAAGGATGATACTGATTGCACCAGACTGACCACGCCAACACTGGTACCCCCTCTTGCGCAGTTTGTCACTGCTGGCTCCATGGCACCTGCCTCAGACCCCTACCCTGCTGTCACAGCAGGAAAGCCAGATTCTGTACCCTCATCTTCAAACCCTGAATCTGGCAGCCTGGCTAATTACCTAATCTCTCTGTTACCATCCCTCAGTAAACAAGTGTTGGATGTCATTTTGGAGGCAAGGAGGCCTAGTACTAGAAAATCTTATGCTGAAAAATGGAAAAGATTCTGTGCCTGGAATCAAACTCGAGGGATGGGCACAGCAGTGCCCAATTTACCTCAGATTCTTCAATACTTAACTGAGATGCTTCACAAGGGCCTTTCTTTTTCCTCCATCAAAATTCACACCTCAGCCATTTCAGCTCATTACAACACAGAACCACCCCTCTTCTCTCATCCACTGCTCAAGCAGTTCCTCAGAGGGGCCAAAAACTTAAGACCACCCAGGAAAGCCCCAACTGCAGCCTGGGACCTTAACTTTGTATTGGAAAAAACTCACTCTTCCTCCTTTTGAGCCAGCTGCAAGTGCAGAGTTAAAATTCCTTTCTTGGAAAACAGTCTTCTTTTTAGCAATTACTTCAGCAAGAAGGGTATCTGAATTACAGGCCCTTATGGCAGTGGAGCCTTTCATCATCTTTCATGCGGACAGGGTGTCTCTCAGGACCAATCCCTCCTTCATGTCCAAGGTAGTATCCAGTGTGGCTCTTAATCAGTCCATTCATTTGCCAACCTTCTTTTCTAATCCACAGAACAAAGGGGAATGGATACTGCACTCCTTAGATATGCACAGGCAACTTGGAGTTTACTTGGACAGGACTAAACCTCAAAGGAAATCTGAACAACTGCTGGTGGCATTTGCTGCAGGGGCAGAGGGGGAGGCTATTTCAAAGCAAACCATTTCTAAATGGATAGGCCATTGCATTAATTTCTGCTATAAGCACCATGGAAAACTTATCCCACAGGGGATTAGACCCCATTCAACCAGGGCTGCATCTACCTCTACAGCCTTTCTCAGAGGTGTCCCTACCAGGGACATCCTAGAAGCTGCTACCTGGAGTTCTGTACATACTTTCACCAAACATTACCATTTATCAATTTTCTCTAAATCCAGAGCTGGCTTTGCCACTGCAGTCTTGCAGGGCCTTATAGCTAGTCCTAAAGCTATCTAAATTCCTCCTCCCATCCTTAGCTTTGGGAATCTACTCTAATGTGATGACCGCAACAGTGAAACACGAAGAACATAGTACAGTTGTGTACACTTACCATAAATATAGATGTTCGAGTGTATTCACTGTTGCAGTCCTGGTTACCCTCCCTCCAGCCCTGTTTTCTTTTGGCTATACCTCTACTCTACTTTACTATGCTTAAAAGCGTTTTGGTGTATTTGCTTTTTTTTTTTGGAGTTATAACCTTGTGTATATATATATATATATATATATATATATATATATATATATTTAATTGCTTCCCATTAGGGGGGCACCTGACATCTGGGGCAAGAAAACTGATGTAATGGTGTCGGCTGCATGCTTTATACCCCTCACTACCTGACGTCATGGAAGATGAGACAGTAACCGATGCAGGACCCAAGACTTTGATAATCAGGCTGACTGAGGGCTACTGCAAGCAGATAACCCAAATGTTATGACTGCAACAGTGAATACACTCAAACATCTACATTTATGGTAAGTGTACACAACTGTACTTTATCAGGTCCCATGGAGGCTGTATTTTTTGCCTTTGAGAGGGCAGTGATGACTTGCTCCCTAGAGATAAGGGGAGAGAGCCAGGTGCTGGGGATGCCCTGATATACTGATGGGGGGACAGAGGGGTGAAGTCTTCACTGAACTTGTCTGCCAGGAGGATGGCTATATCTACAGTGTTTTTGTATGTGGTGTCTTTGACCATCAGTTTTGAGCAGATCTGAGTGCTTTCTTTGAGATTGTGGACATATGTGAAGAAGGCCTTCTAATTGTCTTTAGTAGATGTTGCCTGTTTGGACTCTGTTTCCTTTGGAGCATTTCACTAGTGCTCTTATTTGCTTGTTCAGAGTAAGAAGAGAGTGCTTCCAATTAGGCACCTGTTTCTTCTTGGTCCTGGACAGAAATGTTTTCCTTTTATTATAGTTTATTTATTGCAGATGTCCACCAGACAGGTTTAATCTTCCTTGAGGCAGAGGATTTTGTTGTTTTGGGTATTCCTGATTCCATGCAGCTATATAAATGCTCATATTGTACTTTGGTGTAGGTTTGGACATATGTGCTATTTGCTATGGAGGGTGAGAGTGCTGTGAAACTGTTGGAGAAGTGTTTTTGTTTGACCTTAGCTGGGGCAGGAGATGGTGACTACGAAAGTGACCACTTTGTGGTTGGATCTTACCAGGAAGGATGACACTGTAGGGATGCTGCAGTGGTTACTCATGTTGGTTAATACCAAGTCCAAGATGATATCACCTCTGGTGGGGGTGATGACCAGCTGGTACAAGGCATTTGCATTGACGAAATCAAGGAATCTTTGGGCATTTGTGTTTTGGCATGAGTAGTACTTCCATTCTATGGTTGGATAGTTAGTCACCCAGGATCAGGGTAAAGGGTGGAAACCAGCTAGTTCTGTACTCAATGTGTCATTCACAAATATAGAGACTGACACCATGATTGTAGTTGGCGTTGCTTACACATGCCTTCATTTTAAATTTCTAGGTAGTCTTATAAGACAAAAATTTAAAAAAATATTGATGCTATTTTGCTTCATCCATGTGATACCCTTTCGCACATTGTTTAATTTCTGTATTTTCCAGTTGTTTTGGTTACTTCAAAATGTATACTCTTTTTTTTTTTTTTTTTTTTTCATTTTGATATTTGGCCATTGTACCTATATGGATGAGATGCAATGCATAGATAAATTATTTTAGTGTCATCTAGCCAGACTACTACACAAACACTAGATGCTGAGTTGATTGCCCATTGTGATCGACAGGATTTACGCTCACTTGATTTGTACTGCTTCCACCAGTTAGTATGTGATGGTGATTATTTACTATGGTCTCACCATTCACATTGCTGGCTGACAGTTATGTGAGCAGCAGTTGGCCATAAGAATATATGCAAACATGCAGTGCTGGCTCTTGTAATGACCAACACCTTCTGTATCATAATAAGACTTGCACTTTGTGATTGAAGAGCAAAGTTATAATCACCAGCTTCCCAGGATTTCACCAACCATGCTCTCAGCTCAGTGCCTTTCAGTGCAATCTTACCCAACGATAGCTTAAAATTGAGCAGTTGTGTGTGTGTGTGTTTGTGTGTGTGTGTGTGTGTGTATATATATATATATATATATATATATATATATATATATGTACATATATACACACACACACACACACACACACACAGTTTCTCAGAAGAGGAAAATGATGCCTTTCTAGGGTCAGTATCCCCTTCCTGTCTGTATAGTAATCCTGCCATCAACTAGACCAGTCTATTACTCAATGAAAACAGTTTATGTCCACTGTTAAAATCAGCCAACTGTAACATAATTGTTTGGTGGTTATGGCTAAAATGGTCATCCATTGAGAGGCAGATGCCAAAAGTTAATGACTTTCCAGTCCCCTTGTGTAATAATAAATAATTCACTAGCTACACGCTTTTGTAAGCAAAAAATAAAACTCATACTATAAATTAAGCAATAGAGTTGCGGGGGAAACACATATGCAGATATACATATGTTTGCACAGAGAATAATATAAAATATTTGTTTATTTAATGTGTTTAGAGTTCTTGCCCAAACTTGAGCACTGATTCAAAAGGACCAATGTCAGAGCCAGCCAAGAGAGAAAAGAAAACAGTAGTAGACATTCAGTGTTGACCTCTAATTTGCATAATATCAAAAAGGTAGATAGCAATGGGAAAAATAACTACAGCTAAATGATCCTCCTTTTACCACTAAGTGCAGATTGCTGCAGTTTAACTATCCCTGATTTTCTACAGTCATTCAGCAATTTCGAGTGATGCACAATACATGTATTTGAGTTCATTCATTTTGGAAAATCGGACTGTATTTTTGTCCCTGTGCTGTCAGTGCAAAGATTCCTTATTGCTTCAGGGCTGAAGTCCATCAATTTTAGTCCAAACAGAGGAATGTACAATCATCTTTGTAAAATTTGTCCAGTAGGTTGGTAGTTTTCCAGTCTTTTGACAGGAAGTATTTGTGTGTGTGTGTGTGTGTGTGTGTGTGTGTGTCTCTCTTGTATACACAGATACTTTATTACTGAAAGAGCAATTACAGATTTCACACCGTTTTTTCCAATTTTACAACTTTGCTGCATCTTTACTGAAGAGACCACTTACAGGCTTTACGAGTGAGTTTTCTTGAGATATTATCAAGAAATGCAGCTTAAGCTGAAAGTGGATTACTGTGTGGTTACATCACACAATTCCCTGCAGTGGGGTGCCTTTTGCATGTCAAATAACAAGGTAAAACCCTTTTGCTTTTTCCACCTGGCATCATGTTGCCTCAGTAATTAACTCTTCCCTTTCTATTGGCCATTTGGTTGTTATGTCTGTGTGATACTACACTAGTTAGGTATATCCTAGCTTAGCAAACTCTTGTATTGCTATGCAGATTTCCTATAACCGGTAGGGGATAGCGGCAGTGAGAGCACTACATCATCTGCTGAAGTTTCAGACCAGGATAGTGTACTAAAAGATTGCCTCCTCCATTCCTTCTGTAACTTGCTGCAGATTCAGAGAACCAGTATCTCTGTATCTTGCTAGAGATTCTTCATTTTAACATGATATAGTTTGTTTCTACCTCCTACCTGCCATTTCCACCAAATCCAGATTGTAGCTTGCTACAGACCCCCCACCATGCGCCAGGATTCCCACTCCTCTTTTCTTGATGCACTGGAAAATATTAGGGTACAACCCAACACCCTAATAATAGGTGATTTCAACTACCCCACCATTAACTGGAAAAACTACTCATGTACCAACTGTTTTGCTCAACATTTTCTGGAATTCATCAATTCCAATGCCTTGGATCAACTTATCCATACCCCCACCAGGGGCAGCAATATCCTAGACCTGGTCATCACCAACATGGGCGACCAGTGTTCCACACCTGAGGTTAATTCCTTGTTGGTCAGATCCAGCTACAAGCTAATCACCCTAGACATCCACATCCCGCTCCCACCACCCATTAGGAAAACAGCCGTAAAAAATTTCTCCAAAGCCAACTTCACGCTTCTGAATACAGAAGTGGCAAACTTCACGACACCCATGCAGATAGACAATAGAGGTACGACTGCTGAATCGTACACAAATGCACTTTATAAGCACTTACGCGAGTGCATGGATCATGCTTCCCTAACAGAACCAAGATGCTATCCTCCAAAAAAAAGGAAGCCAATCTGGTGGTCTTCTGCCATAAACAAACTCTACAACAGAAGAAAGAAACTGTTGCAAAAAATAGTAAAATCCCATGATTGGAGGAACTCCCTGATCAGCCTCAGTAAGAAGCTGAGATCCCTCATAAAATACTTCAAAGCTAGTTATGAAAACAAAATCGCCACTGATTCTAAAGACAACCACAAAGCATTCTATAGCTATGTTAAGAATCTCAGTGGCAGCACTCAGATCTGCACTGAGTTACAGCACAATGGCACTAAATATACAAAACCAAGTGATATTGCAGATAGGTTCAGTGCTAACTTTAACCCCCTCTCACCCCCTAAAGGGCCCATCTCTATCCAGGAAGAATGCAAAGTTCCTGTAATCACGGCTGCACAGGTAAAAATCTCACTCTCCAAAGCCAAGAACACAGCATCCATGGGACCTGACAACATCCCAGGCTGCCTTCTACATGAACTACAGAATGAACTGGCACCCCACCTAAGTACCATGTTCAGTCATAACCTCACCTCAGGCTTTGAGCCAATTGAATGGTGCACCGCAACGGTTATCCCACTCCACAAAGGGGGAGCCATGACAGAACCCGGGAACTACCACCCCATTAGCCTGATGAGCCTGATCTGCAAGGCCATGGAATTGTATCATCATGGAATTCATAAACAAAGACATTGGAGATCTCCAAACTCTGGACTTCACACAGTTCGGGTTTGTAAAAGGCAGATCATGTCTCCTAAATCTGATAGACTTCTTTGAAGCAGTTACCAAAGCCAAAGATGAGGGTAAGGTGGTTCACACAGCCTATCTAGATCTCGCCAAGGCTTTCAACACCATCCCCCACTCTGGAATTATAGATAAACTCACTAAACTAGGTCTAAATCCCTGTATCACAAGATGCGTTGCCAACTGGCTTACTAACAGAACCCCACACTGTGAAAGTAGCAGACTCCAAATCAGACTTTAGACCACTGACAAGTGGATTACCACAGGGTTCAGTCCTGGGTCCTCTCCTGTTTGGTATCTACTTCTCTGAAGTACAGGCTAACACAGAAGGTCTTTGGCTAACTAAGTTCGCAGATGACTGCAAACTAGGAGCCATAATCGAAACTCCTAACGATGTGGACATCCTACAAAAGGGCCTCACTGAGACAGATGCCTGGTGTCAAAGCCATGGCCTCATGCTCAATGCCAAAACGTGCATTGTCATCCCCTTTGGTAAAAACTCTGTACCCATGAACTACCACATAGCCGATAGTCTACTTAACACTGAAAGTGTGATGAGACTTCGGGACACAGGTCTGACAGTAGTCTCTCCTTTGATAATCACATTGCCACAGTGGTCAGGAAATCCTTCTATGTGCCTCACTTCATCACAAAAGGTTTCTCATCCAAAGAAAAAAAGAGGTCATTGTTCCCCTCTACTCATCACTCATTAGACCCATTATAGAGTACACTGCCCCTTTTGGTATGTACCTCACAAGACATCTACAACAACTTTAAAGGCCGCAGAAATACCGCACAGAGAGGATTACTGGCCTCAAACAGATGCCCTATGCAGACCGTCTCAAAAACCTCCAGCTTTACTCCATCGCATATTGCCTACTCAGAGATGATCTCTGCCTAACATACAAAGCTATGTCAAACCCAGAGCTGTTGGACATGCTCCACATAAAGAAATCCCAGTCCCTCCGAGCTACACGATCTAGGGACCTAAACCTTGTCACCACAATAAACAGAGCATGCTGGTGGGATATATTCCTGTCCCAGAGACTTCCCATACTCTGGAACAGACTACCTATGTCAAACAGAGCTCCTCATTAGCACTCTTCAAGAAAAATCTTGATGATTGGATGGGTAATAGGAAATTTACCCCGAGAATTACTTCTGTGGCTCTTCTTGACAGGGACACAAGAAAATAATTTTCTTGGTTGGCAAAAACCAGGGTACCTTTTTGGCTAGGCTTGTATAGGCCCTAGGGCCAATAGCCTAGTACCTACCTATGAACCTATAAATGAGTGACACTTCATTTCTTCTGTGAGAAGACCCATCATAAATTACCTGTAGTTCATTATGTTGAACAGAAATAAAGCACCGTTACCTTTCGTCTGACATTGTAGTCTCAGCTACTCTGTCTGGTCATGCAGAATCTTTTGTTGCTGTGGTCCTTTCTGCTGTGTGCTCCTGTGATGACCTCATGAACTCCCAATGCTTAGTTTTGAAATTTAGAAAACATTGTATCTGAAGTAGGAGATTAATTTGTCTGCAACCTGTGGGTTATGGATCCAATATCGGATCCGAACCGGCATGGTTTTCCAGCTATGGATCCAAGCTCTCAGCTCCTCCCCTCACCCATAATGCCCTGCTCTACCCTCATGACCTCAGATCTCGTTTGCCGCGCATGGTGACTGGATTTGTTTCTCAAGCTCTCAAGCTAAGTGCTAGTTTTTACTGTTAAAATCAGAATTTTGAAGTTTTTATTGATTTTTTGTGTGAAAGTGTAGGTTTCCCCTTTGATATTTTTACTTTTTAGAGTTAATCTAAAAGTTATTTCCCTCCCCTCGCTGTTGGCGTAGTGTGTGTGTGTGTTGGGCCTGTGTGTGTATATTGTTTAGTTACTTTTAGTTTGGTAACTACTTTGTAGATTGGGATGGCAGACCAACCCAAATCTATATTTTCTAAATGCTCCGAGTGTGGCCATAAGCTTTCCCCAGCTGATGGCCACACTCGGTGTGTTAGATGCCTGGGGGTTGAACACCTCACATCTGGATGTTCCATTTGTGCAGGGTTCAACCCCAGGGCATTGAAGGAGCGGAGGTCCAAGCTTGTTTTGGCGGGCCTTTTACCGCCGGACTTGGCTCCGACCTCCGCTCCTTCGGGAGTAACCGTGCCTACGGTTCTTCCCTCTGTGGCACCCCCTCCTCCTCCTGGGACTCAACCTCCCGTTTCTGGTTCGGAGGAGAGGGATGCTAAGAAAAAGGACCGGAGGGAGAAGCACCACAAGCGGCGGGCCGAGACCTCTGTTTCGGCCCCGCCAGCCAAGCGGGCTTCTCCCCCAGCTCCGTTGTCGGCGCCATTGTCGGCTCAGTCTCCTCCTTCTCGGCTCCGGTCTCCAGTTTGCTTTTCACCGCGACCTGAGGAGGAGGAGACCCGATCTCCGTCGAGGCTATCGAGGAGGCACTCCAGGCCTACCTCGGTAGCCTCGTCGAGATCCACGTATAGCCTTTCGGATGCTGATCTGGACCGGATGATGAGAAGGTTCATCCAGGCCCAGATGCAGATGGGAGTGCTCTTGCCTCCCTCTGGGGAGCTCAACACCCTTTTTCAAACCGATTGCTCCTTCTCTGACCCGCTATCCGGGTTCGGAGCAGCTGGAGCCGAGCAGCTTCGGAGCCGGGGGTGGGTCGGCGCCGATAGTACTTTGTACTTCGGATCCGACTCTGCCCTCGAGTGCATCGGATCCGACCTCTCGGAGCCTGGATCCGAGCCTCGGATCCGGGGGGATCAGTGCTCCTTCGGCGCCGTCTGTGTCGGAGCGCACTGTCCCTTCGGATCCGAGCGCTTCGGCGCCGGCTCCGATCCACTCTTCGGATCCGAGGGGGAGCCGATTGTCGGATCCTTTGGTCGAGGTCGGCTCCCCTTCGGCGTTTGATGTAGTGGAGAGGGCCCTGTTGAGGGTCTCCGGACCCCTGGCACTTGTTTCGGCTCCGTCCCGCGCTCCCTCTGCACTGGGCCAGGCTTCCACCATCCGGCCCGTGGGACAGCCCGCTTCTGTGCCCCAAGTTGCTCCAATGGAACAAGTTGCTGCTTGCGAGGAGTCCTCTGACAGCCCCCCAGAGGATGTCCCTCGCAAGCATACGTGCAAAAGGAGGCACATTGACTCCCTCGAGTCTCTCACGGAAGACACGGACTTGGAGGAAGGGAAGGCTCCCACGGTCACCCCGAGGATGTCTCATTTGGAGACATCATGGAAATGCTCCGTATAAGGGGGGGGGGTGGTCTGCCCCCAAGTCTTCCTCGGATGAGTCCGTGTTCTTGGAGGCATTTGAAGTGGGCCCGTCTACCTCTTGGGTGTCCCCTCCTGCCGACCCCCTGGTGGATCTCATTACCACCAGGGCGTGGAAGGAACCGGACACCGTGGAGCCAATTCCTAAGAGGCCCGATAGGATCCTTAGCCCACCGTCCGACCGTGCCCATTGGAGTAAGGGGCCTCCGGTAGATGCCATGTTGACGGCGGCGGCCACCAAGGGGGAACTTGCTCAGGAGAGTCCCTCAGTCCATCCCCCGAGCAAGGAGTCTCGGGTGATGGACCGCTTGGGGAAGCGGATGTTTAGTTCAGCGACCTTCTCGGTAAGGGCGCTGAACTACTTGGCACACGTCATTAGGATGCAGCGAGATCTCATTAAAGAATACGCTGCATCTCCCCCAGAGTCCATGTCGGAGGAGGACAGGGTGCTGCACTCCACCCGCATGGCCACTCTTAGGTCAGTTACTAATACCTCTATGCGGCTACTCTCCCACGCTATGGAAGGCACCGCTAGAGCCGCAGGGGCAGGCCTAGTCACTAGACGTCAGGCCTGGCTCCATCACTGCGATTTTTCTGAGCCCTTCAAAGCGTCATTTGCGAACGCCCCCTTTGATGGTTCTGCTCTCTTTGGCAAAACCGTTCGCGAAACGTTGACCCAGAGCGAGAAGGACGGGAAGACGCTGTCTGCCGTCGGAATCCGCTTCTCTGCACCCCAGAGGCCATACTCTAGGAACCAAAAGGGTCAGAAGAAGATGTGGTTCCGGAAGTCGCAGCAGTCCCAGCCTGCTCCGGACAACCAGTCCTTCCGTGGCAGAGGAGGACAGGGAGGACGCCGCCCTAGAGGCAGAGGGGCTCCCAGAAACTTCGGGTCCAGGGAACCTTTCTCTGAACGGCCCCCGCAGCAACCCTGAGGGTTGCCCGACTGCTCCACCCGGGAGGCAGGCGGGGGACGTTTTTCGGGGCACCTAGCGGCATGGGAGTCCATAACATCAGACCGCTGGGTTCTCCAAATCATATCCAGAGGATATCGCATCCCTTTTCTTCACTTTCCAAAGTTGAAGTCCCTTCCAGACGTTCCACCCGGTCAACGGGAGGCCGCTTTGGCAGAAATTGGCCATCTGCTAAAGAAAAGAGCCATCCAGCCCGTCCCCCCAGACCAGATCGGATCAGGGTTCTACTCCAGGTTCTTTTTAGTTCCAAAGAAGACGGGGGAACTAAGACCAATTCTAGACCTTTCTCTCTTGAATCTGGCAGTCCCCAAAGAAAAATTCCAAATGGTCACTCTGCAATCTATTCTCCCCCTTCTGGGAGAAAATCACTGGATGTGCTCGATAGACCTCAAAGACGCGTACTACCACATCCTGATGGACAGGCGCTCCAGGAGGTTCCTCCGCTTCCGGCTGGGAGCCAGTCACTACCAGTTCCAGGTCCTTCCCTTTGGTCTCACCACAGCCCCCAGGGTGTTCACCAAAGTATTAGCAGTGGTAGCGGCCCACCTGAGGCTTCAGGGGGTACAGGTCTTTCCCTACTTGGACGACTGGCTTCTTACCGCCCCAACAAGGCATCTACTTTTATTGGCGCGAGACTCCTTTCTCCATCTTGCTCCTTTTCTGGGCATTACAATAAATACAAAGAAATCCAACCTGGCGCCCACACAGCTCTTAGTTTTTATAGGGGCCAGGCTAGACACAAGGAGTTTACGAGCCTTCCTCACTGCGGACAGAGTTCAAAATCTGCAGCTCCAGGTGCGGGCCATTCTCCACTCAAGTTCTGTTCGCGGAGTTGGTCCTGAGGGCTCTAGGGTCCATGGCGTCTGCTATAGCACTTCTTCCTCTTGCCAGGCTCAATATGCATTCTACAGTGGACTCTCTTAGTACAGTGGTCATACCTTGCTCTCCCTATGCATCATCCCATTGCGATCAGCAAGGCTTGCAAGCGGTCCCTCTTGTGGTGGCTTCACTCCCCAGATCTCCACAGGGGCCGCCCATTTTGTGCTTCTCCCCCTCTCGCCACGGTGACCACGGACGCCTCCCGCCTCGGGTGGGGGGGGGGGCATTTTGGCGGGCGGGCCGTCCAAGGCACGTGGAACGATTCAGAGACCTTACTGCATATCAACGTTCTAGAGATGAGAGCAGTGCTCTTAGCGTTGCTAGCACTTCAGGACTTTCTTCCCTTGGGAACAATTGCGATTCAATCGGACAACATGTCTGTGGTCTGGTACATCAACAAGCAAAGGGGAACAAGGTCTTACCCTCTTTGTCGAGAAGCCATGAGAGTTTGGGAATGGGCAATCTCCACCAACCGCTTTCTAATAGCAACGCACATTCCGGGTTGGTCCAACATCCTGGCGGACAAGCTCAGTCGCACCATTCTGACCCCTTACGAGTGGTCTCTCAATTGTCAAGTAGCGGAACGCATATTCGCACGGTGGGGAACTCCTTCATGCGATCTTTTTGCCTCTCCCTCAAACACCAAGTGCGACAGTTTTTTTCGCTCTGATACCTCCTCCCGGAGGTTCCCCAAGAGACGCTCTGGTGCATGCTTGGCCACTCGGTCTTCTGTATGCTTATCCACCCTTGCCTCTGATGCTCCAAGTTCTTCAGAAAGCCTCTCGGGTGGGTTGCAGAATGATTCTCATTGCTCCGTTTTGGCCTCGACAGATCTGGTTCCCCTTCCTAAGGTCTCACTCGGTGAATCCTCCTTGGATTCTAGATCCCATTCCGGATCTCATATCCCATCCATCCTGCATACCTCCTCCGAATCTGGACAACCTGAAGCTGACCGCTTGGCTGCTCCAGTTCCACTCTTGATCAGGACTCCCGGTATTTCGTCACCTGTTAAGGCAATTCTGGTGGCAGCTCATAAACCGTCCACTAGGAAGGTCTACCGCAGCAAGTGGAAACGGTTTTCTTTAGGGCGGAGCGGCAAGGCCTGAATCCCTTCACGGTTCCTCTCCCTTTAGTGCTTGACTTTCTAACCACTCTTTTAACGATGGTGCCAGCAGTTCCACAGTCAAAGTACAACTGGCGGCAATTTCTCATTATCACATTGGCCATGACTCTAATCCTCTTATGTCAGCCAAGTTGTGTAAAATTTTCCTTAAAGGTACTTTTCTTCTCAGGCCCCTGTAAAACAAGCGGTTCCTCCTTGGGACCTCTCTTTGGTTCTCCAGGCCTTGACCGCCCCTTTCGAACCAGCTGCCACGGTGGATCTCAAATTCTTGTCTTACAAGACAGCCTTTTGGTAGCCATTACATCGGCCAAGAGAGTTTCAGAGCTTCAAGCTTTATCAGCTAAACCTCCTTACTTGGTATTTCATCCGGACCGTGTCTACCTCAGGACCAACCCGTCCTTTCTTCCTAAAGTTGCTTCTGAAGCAAACATTAATCAGTCCATTAACCTCCTGTTTTCTTCCCTAAATATGAAAACAAAGGTGAATATAAGCTTCACTCATTAGATGTCCACAGGCAACTTAGATTTTATCTAAACAGGACGGCTGGTCATAGGCAATCCGACCAGTTGTTTATTTCCTTTGCAAAATTTAATTTGGGCAAGCCAATTTCTAAAGTTTCTCTGTCCCGCTGGATTTCACAGTGCATCTTATTGGCTTATCAAGCTTCAGGAAGGCCCGCACCGGAGGGTGTTCATGCCCATTCAACCCGGTCAGTATCTACCTCGGCAGCCTTCAAGGCTAGGATTCCTCTAGATGATATTTGCGCAGCAGCCACGTGGGCTTCATCTCATACTTTTATCTCCCACTATAAGTTGGATCTTGCATCTAGGGTAGAGCATCATTTGGCTCAGGTGCTCGGAATATCCTTCCATGATGGCGCCCAAGATTCAGGTAGCTGGGGACTCTGTCCCACAGGTTGCAGACAAATGAATCTCCTACTTCAGATTTAGAAGTTATGTACTCACCATAACGTTCCATCTGAGTAGGTGTATTCATTTGTCTGCAACCATCCCGCCCTCCTATCCCCCTGGCCTTTCAGTTTCCTGCATATTATCTGTTACCCTTTTCAGGGTGTTGTTGCTGTTGGCAAACTCGATCTGAGGTCATGAGGGTAGAGCAGGGCATTATGGGTGAGGGGAGGAGCTGAGAGCTTGGATCCATAGCTGGAAAACCATGCCGGTTCGGATCCGATATCGGATCCATAACCCACAGGTTGCAGACAAATGAATACACCTACTCAGATGGAACGTTATGGTGAGTACATAACTTCTAATTAACAGGCTCCTTGTGGAAATTACTTTTACCCTCTCATTTATCACAAATTAAGTGAAGACGTCTTAAAATAGCTGAAATGGTGAAAAAATTTTTGGAATTATGGGGCATCAACTTGTATGCAAGGAGGAGACGATGAAAGTATATTCCTACAAAAAGTGGTACATTGATTCTGTCAGCATAGTCTTGAGTAGCATTAAGCTTTTCTACCAAACCATTTATGAATAGTTGGGTAGTTTTTAAATGCTTTACAGTTTTCCCACAAGCAGGTCAGTATGTCTGACTTGGTTAGCCCTCTTTATATCAGCATTTCCCACAGAAAATCCACTATACTATAAATTTCAAACCGAGCATTTTTGACATTTTCTTTCTCAGTAGATGGCAAAATCTAATGTCTCAGAATACATAGTAGCATAATCTACCCCCTCAAGATATACCTCTTATCTTTGGTGCTTGAGGTATTAAAAAAAACCCTCAGCAGGGGGGGCTCGTGCTATTGGACTGCAGCCCCCCCCCCAACATGAAAATAAAACAAAAAGAAAATAAAACAAGAATGAAAAAATCAAAATCAAACTGCGAGTCCCAGAACATCGTGCATGTGCCCTCGCGGCATTTCACGATATTCGGACTGCTGGGGAACCAGTATGGAGCATGCGCACAGAATCCAGACAGTCTCCACCAGCAGTCCAGATTAAGAAGGCAACACGCAAGTCCAAATTTTCCCAGCAGTCTATGCAGTTAGAACTGCATAGACTGGAAGGGGATCAGACTGCAACGTCCACAGGTAGGCTGAAGCTGGTGCTCTCGCGGGAAGGATAAGACGACGAGGCTGGTGCTCTCGTGGGTACTAGGATGGATTTCCTATGTAGGGCTGGATCTGTCAGACTTGTTTGGCTCAGGTAGGATTGTAGTGTGTGTGTGTGTGTGTGTGTGTGTGTGTGTGTGTGTGTGTGTGTGTGTGTGTGTGTGTGTGTGTAAAATGCCCCAGTTGCTACATGGTGGTGGGTAGAGAATAAGGCTTGTACCTTGGGCCCAAGTGGCAAGAGCCTGCATTCCCTACCCACCACCATTTGTAAAAATATTTGCAGATTTTTGCCTCGTATTTGTTCTGTTCTGGTTCTCATAAAAAAATCTGTGGTTTCTGTATTTTTGTTTCTTAACACAGGCAGTAGTAGCATTGTTGCCTAACAGCTACAGATTGTCTCGTTTGATTCTTGGTTGGGGTGCCTTCTGTGTGGAGTCTGCATGTCCTCCCTGTGTTTGTGTGTGTTTGTTCTGGTGTCCTTGATGGATATTTGACATTTGTCCCTATTTTTTGGTCATTATTTCCCCATTATTGGCTTTGTCTAGGTTTTTTGTGCTAAGGTTGAGAGCTGTGGTGATAACTGAACTCACTGAATATGCTTGGGGGCTGTATTCCCCATTATTGGCTTTGTTCAAGTGTTTTGTGCTAAGATGTTGACAGCTATGCTGAGAACTGAATTCACTAAGTGGTAGCCATTTAAGTTTCAGTCTTCCTTTCTTTCATAAAACAGATGATTTGGCATAGTAGTATGTTGCTCTGATTGTTTTGCACAGGGTACTGGGTTCAATACTTGGCATTGAAATGTATGGTTGTAACATAGCATTTTATTCTAACAACTTTCCAACATTATAGAAGCAATGTTTAAAATGTGTCCCTGTTTTTTGGTCTTTTGCCCCCCCCCCCTAAATTTTGTATTTTTCCAGATTTCTTATGCTGCAAAGTTCAGAGATACAGCTGAGTGTCAAGTTGATTTTTCGGGAACAAAAGTTTAGTGCTGCTTATGCCAAGTCTGCTTGCATTGTTTTGCACCCACTTATGCAGTAATATACATGGGAGAGTTTGAGAAAGAATTTATGTTTCAGAATTCTTTTTTTGTGAATAACGTAGTGTTTTACAGATGTTATATTGATGATTTAATTGTTATTTGTAGGGGTGAGATGTCTCTATTTACACAGTTCTTGGAAAACTTGAATCAGAATAATCATGGGTTAAAGTTTGTTGCACAAAGTTCATCACATAGCATTTCCTTTTTGGATGTGGAATTTTATGTGGGGAAAGATAGTTTGATTCAATACAAACCTTTCAGGAAACCAACAGCGGTTAATAATTTTTTGCACGCAAGTAGTATGCATCCTCCGCATTTAATTAAGGCCCTGCCTGAAGGGGAATTTAAGAGGATTTTGAGAAATACATCAGACAAAGGTTTATGGGAAGAGGCATGTGATGGCACCTTTAATAGACTTTTATCTAGAGGATATGAGAGCATTAAACTCTTAGAAATAAAGCATAGATTGTGCAGAACTCATACATTAGGGAAGAATAAATACTGTAATCGTAATTATTCCGTGACCACATCTACTTTGGAAAAGATATTTTTTGTATCTAGATACTCGTTTTCTCTGATATAGTGGAAAACATTATCAGAGAATTGTGGCATGTTGTGTGCGAAGATTTAACAGTTGGTTCCCTTTTCCCGAAGCATATTACCTTTTCTTATAAGAGGCATTCTAATTTAAAGGAAATGTTAAGTAGGAAATTAGAACCTTTGGCTAATACAAATGTTGGGATGTATCGTTGTGGCCGTTGTTTGGTTTGTGATAAGACCAAAAATATGCATGGGATGAAAATAAATGGAAGGAAATATTTGGCATTTGAAAGGTTTGACTGTATGTCCTCAGGTGTAGTGTACATTTTGGGGTGTTATTGTATCACGCCTGTATGGTACATTGGTCAGACTACCAGGAAGGTGAAGGTGCGTATTTTGGAGCATTTGGGTGACATTAGGAGGGGAAATATGGATAGTCCAGTAGCTACTCATTTTATTAACATGCATAATGGTAACATTGAGGGTTTTGTATTTAGTGCACTTGCTAGACCTCATTTTTGTACAGGAAATTTTAAGACTGCATTCAGTAGGTTAGAGCATAGGATGATTATAGGGTACCATACATTATTTCCTGTTGGGATGAATTTTGATAGCGGATGAAATTTGACTTGTGTGTGCTGGAATCTTTGAATCATAATGAAATTTGAGTGTATTTAATTTAATTTTTCTAAATGTGCATCTTAATGTTATATGTATATATTTGTAAAATTTAAAACAACATGAATAATTTATATTAAATTAGATTTAATATTTAATATTTTTTGATAAATTAGATGTTGTATTTAAATTTTCACATATAATAGTATTTGAATGTTAGATGATTTGTCACAGTGTTGATAGGGTTAAAATACCTGATGAATTGATTGATTGATTGTTTAATTGATGAGTATATAAAAGAGAATGTGTATATCTGGATGTTTGTTCCATTGAAGGCGAATTGCCGAGGTACCAGGACGGATGAATAAGATGGATTAAAGCTGCTTCTCTTTGTCTCACCTTCTGACTGCTTATTTCTATGGTGTATTTTCTGCATTGTTAATAGCACAGTAGGTAGTGTACTTGCTTTTGATGCAAAAGGCTGTGGGTTCTACTCGCACAGTAGGTAGATGCATTGCTGATACTGTATTGTATTCTAAAGGGAGTGGATGCTGTAGTCCTTTTTGGTGAAGATACCTAGTAACCATGAAACTATTATCAGTTTGCCATCTATTCCCTATTGCAATATTACTAGCTTATCATTTTTTAATGCAACGTAGGCAGTTTATTCCTCAAGGGCAACAGGCACTTTATTTGTAGATGAAACAATGAAATATCAAGTTGTTTGCTAGCAGCAACCTCTTCATTAGTTATAGATTTCTTTAATGTGGAATTATTTAGATGAGTTTTACTTCTTCAGAGATTGTGCATATTTACTGATACTGGTGGACTGTAGAAGTTTGAGTAGACTTTATGATAGAAATGTTCTGAATTGAGCAGTTTTGTCATTATTGGTGCATGCATTTTGTTTCATTGTTTACTGGAAAAATGTTCAAAACAAATTTAAAACGCCCTCTAACAACTGTACTATATTGTACAAGGAATATAATTTAATACAATCAGGAATGTGTATCAAAGACCACGTGTATGTTTCGTGTGCAAGGGGCCTATGATTTGAAAACAGCCCAAAGTTAATCTTTATCTGCCACTGACAAAATGTATTTTCTTTGAATGTGAGTTTCAGTGCTGTTTCAATTAATGTGAGTTTCAAGGACAGAGAAGTTTTAATGCTATTCCTGTTTTCATTGTGAGATTGCATTGCTTTGTTTAGCAGATGTCTTAGTGTTTGTGCTGTAAAATGCAAAATAAAACTTTCAAATGAAGTCCAAATCATTGTAGAAGTAAAGTAGTATGCACATTAGTGTTTATGGTAAATGGGGTGAAATAGCCAAGTAATGGTTCATTGGTATGGCTGCAGGGGGAAGGCTCCATTCGACCATGATTTTGTGAGGGGGAAGTGCGGCAAACTCAGACAGTCCCGGCTGAACTATATCTCTCAACTGTCCAGATTTTCACAGAATGAATAGATTTTTGCTTCTTATTTTTGGTTTGTTCCTTATAAAATGTGTGATTTTCTGGCAAATAATTTAGGAATTAAGTCACTAAATAATGACAGACACACTGAGTTTCAGACTTCATAACCTTCAGAAAAATGCATGCTAAAGCAAGACCTGTTTTTCTATCAATTGTCTGAGTTTATACAACAATTTATAGTACTGTTTATATGTTCCCCCAGTATATTTGGCCTTGTCCGGATTTCCTGCATTAACAGGTTGACAGGCACGTGCAAATAAATTGCTTTATAGAATTAGGCATATCCAAACCTCTCAACTGTCCCCGATTTTGGCTCAAAATGTTGCTCTTCCCCTAATAATACCGCCGCAAAATGGCAATTTTGGAAGAAAACATGGAGGGCTTACAAGTAGAAATAGCTGTAATAATCAGAGTTATAGATTACTTTTATTTCAGAAATGTATGTAGATTATTTTATTTTGTCAGCTGCTCAAGTTAGCAGTACTAATATCAAAAAAGTGTCCCTTCTTTGACAGGTTCCCAGCTGTATTGTGTGGCTATTTTATATTTTTGCATCACATTTTGGTCCATTTTTCATAAAATTGTGTTTTTTGGCAAATTAGTGGCAAATCATTAAAGACTGAAGTTAGAAAATAATGACAGACATTTGAGTTGAAGATTTCATACCTTTCAGAAAATTCATACTAATGCAAGACCTACTTTTCTATTATCTTTCTAAGTTTATAAGAGCAATATTTAAAAACTGTCCTTATTTTTGGACCTTTGTCCCACTTCTATGTATGGCTCTGTCCATATTTCTTGTTCTGAGGTTGAGAGGTATGACAAATGTGTCAGGGCCTTACAGTCAGCCAGAGACATTTCAAAATGTGACATATTTGTTGCACCCCACTCCCCTACGTAGTGACTCTGGATGTGTCCAAGCAAGGCAAGGAGCAGTTATGCAGTGTAAATGGGCAGAGTATCCCCCCATCCAAGGTAGGCACAAGTGCTACTTTTATTCTGTTCTTGATTTTGCAGAATGTTCTGGTTTCTGTCATATTTTTATACTGTTGATTTATGCTTATTATTACTCGGAATGTGCCTGTTGCAATGCTTTAATGACCATCAGTTAAGCTTGTCTTGTAAGATGCAAGTAAGCTTTAATAAGCATACTGTTAAAGAATTGCCAACATTGAAAGCCTTTGTGTTGTTGCCATGCTGAGAATACTTACGTAACTAGATAATATATAAGCCTTGGGTATTGAAATGCATATGACAGCATTTGTAATAAAGGACATGATTACATTATTTTTAGAAGCTCATTACATTTGTTGGAGACTTGCAGTCATCTTTGTAGACTTTACCTGTAAACCAAACAGAATGCCAATATATCATGTGTGGTCCATTACCTGTACAGTAATCCTTTAAGCAATGTATCTTGAGCTTGTTTCTTGTTTGCTTTTCATTTTTTACTTTGATCATGTTTTCCCCATGAAACAAGTAGATAGTTGTCAGGCAGCAGGTCTTTTTTGGATAAGAAACATTTTTACAAGTGGGGGTATCACAGAGATTGCTACTTTCAGCATGTTACTTGGTACTTTAATAAAGCTGAATATAAATTATAATTAGAACTGGAGTGAAGGAGAAGTGGTTTGAGTTGAGTGCTGCTTGTTTTTCTTATACTTGATTTTGACTGGCATTCCAGTAATGTATTTAAAAAGTAATTTATTTTTTCATGTCTCACAACCTTTTTGTTTCCATCTAGATATTAAGTAAGCTGTCATGCAGCCAATGCATTGAAATATTTTTTTCTTCTACACTTCATTTTGTCTTGATTGGATTCATAATGATGGATTGGCACCCAGGGCAGCGTATTTAATTAAAGTTACAGTTTTTGTAGTTTTGAGCATAGCTCCTCCCCTTTCTAGTTGGTTGTACACCTTCCTATTGACCCCACCCATTTAGCTGCCTCCTGCAGTTCCCCTTTAATTTGAAGTCACCAGCCACCACTGCCCCTCAGTGTACATGGCTGCCTGTAAAATGGTTCTTAATAGACAAAGGCACCAAAGCAGCATTAGCTTTGTGTCAGGCCTTGCCAACCTTTTGTCAGTGCATGTATCTTAAAGTATCTCCTCATGTCTTTCCCACAATATGGCCAGTAAAATTTTAGTATAAGCCTCCTTTTTGTATGTGTCATACTTAAATGGTCTATAAAAAATATATCTTAGGTTATGGCAGGAAGAGCCAAATGGTGGACCCATTAGGGCAGCCAACTGCTAGGTCACTTTTACCTCTGTCACCATCCCACTATACAGGTTCCTCCAGCTGTTATGGTTCAGATGTGTCCATCAAGTTTTGAAGGTATGGTCTGAGAGATTTGCCTTTTACAACTCTGGCATTGAGATCCTCCCCTCTTCCAAGAGAAGTACAGCATCTTTTAACAGTTGTAGTTCAAACCCCCAGCATTATCTGCAGGTCAAAAATGTTTGCATCTAGAACGCATTTTAAGAAAAGCTGCTTAGAGCACACAAGAGTTCCATTCCAAATAAAGTAATGACAATTTTCACAGGAAGTGTGTCTGTGTGAGGCGTCTCAGCTTTACCAGCTTTGTTGGTATAGTACTGTTCAGTCATGCTCCTGTATTCGGTCATCATTCCAGGCGCATGTCTATGATCTGGGGATCATAACATTTACAGTAATGTGGGGATATATGCAGCAGTAGCAACTTTTTATTCATAATAAAAAAACATACTTGTCAGCATTTATTTGTCTTTCTTTGAGATTCATTCACTGTTTGGCCTGGAATGCAGAGTCACTTGGGATCATATGTTTTGTACATTGTGACATACAACTGGATCCTCTCTGCAGCTGACTTGTTTGCTTTTGAGATAAATTTTGTTCTTAATATTTTTATTGGAAATTTATTTTAGCATGTTATCACCTGCATAACCATTCTCATATATACCTTAGTTTAGTTACGTCTTCAGCTGAGCTTATGTTGTAGGGTCCTCATGATGTTTTAGAAAACAGTTGGCATTGGCTTACTCAATTATATTCCACACATACCAGTCAACTATGCAGATTTTCACATACTGTCCAGATTTTTGCACTATATTTTTATGTACCTGATAAAGTTTGTGTTTTTTTAGCAAAACATTGAGTCTTGAAATCAGTAATTAATGACAGACATATGAGTTTCAGATTTCATATACTTCAGAAAATGCATACTAATGAAAAAACTGTTTGTCTAGCAACTTTCCAAGTTTCTAAGAACAGTGTTTAAAATCTCCCCCTATTTGTTGGCTTTTGCCCCTCATTGTTTTAGGCTTTGTCTATATTTCTTGTGCTAAGAGATTGAGAGGTATGATTAGACAGTAACAGAAAATCTTCACTGTTTTTTTTATTTCTGTAATAGTTTTATGTTAAGCTTTGAAGTTTTTGTTCATCTCATTGTAACAGTTCTATATTCTAAAGGTACCAGGTTCCATCCATTATAGTTTGATGAGGGCAACCTTTTCATGTGGTGGTTTGAGACTCCATCTGATTGTTAGAGGCCACTGTTAAAGACAGTCTCCCTTCTCCAGCATGTTTGTATGTACAATGTATGGACAAGGATACACACAGCTTTCATGTATGTACTGTGACTGTCATCAGACCCTTTTTATTTTAATTGAATTTGTTGTTCATTCGTATTTTTCTTTGATGCCCACTTTATCTGCTTCAGGGCTATGAACATTTTAGGTAAAGCTGCAGAGGCAATATGCGGTTAGAATGTAAAAGGCTGATAGAGTGAATCACAGTTTCAGGATCTGGAGTCTTGAACTGTACAGCATATGAAGATATGAGCTAATGTTTGTGCATCTGCAAGCCTGACATGTAGCTGTGTGTTTGTGTTTAAATGACTGTTGCTCTCCTTTGGTGCTAATGACTAATGCATTGCTCTCTAGGTTGTATAACTTAGATGGTAGGAGGTTCGATACCCAACATGGACAATTTGGTGGGATGGGGGTTGGTATAACGGTTAAGGTGTTTATCTAACAGGCAGAAGGTACAGAGTTTGAATTTCACTTTGGAAGAGAAATTAGCTAGGCTTAAAATGACCCTCAAAGGGGCAGCTAGCCTAGTAATTACCTTTTAACCTATGTTGTCATATGTCTGTTACTAGCAGGCTGCTGTTTGAGTCCGGCTTTAATTATTTGAAATGTAAATAGTTTCTTAATAGTCATCATAATCCCTTTTGTACTACTACTTTCTGTTTCATAGAAAATATGAATGAAAACATGAACAGAAGGAATTTGTTTCTGCAGTGTAATCGCACAGTAACGACACGGTGATATGTTTCTATTTTTGCTTCATGTTGCCAATTAGTTTTTAAATGTATAAGTAGTACCCCACAGTCCTTTTTGATCCTTTTTGATGTGGGAGGATTTATATATTTATATTTATATTTATGTGTCCCAATTTTTGTGTGGATGAGTCTATATTTCAAGAGCTTTTGTACTTGCACTCTGCTGTTTGAGCGGGGGTAGGTGGGTGGTTGTGTGTTTGTATTAACACAGTTCCATTCTAATACATACAGCTGCATTAGTACTGTAAGACCAAGTTATAAATTCCCCACATCTTTTCTGCATATTGCATCTTTGCTGCACCTTTACCAATAAAAGCAGCTGAAGGCTTCACACCCACCTTTTGGTTGTAATGCATATGGTACAGTGATGCAGAGCTATTGGAGGAACAAGGTTTACTCACCTCTTTACTGCACTGTTTGTCATTTGACACTTGAGTATTCACAGCACTTGTGTGGCATAATGCTGAAGCAGACTTTCATCATGTATGCGTTTATACAGCAGGGGTCTGTATAGTGAAAGGTTGATGTGTCCACATGCATTAGAGCAGTGCTTTGTCCATTTCTTGCCTTGGAATTGTTTCATACTAAGGTATAGTATATAAGCATGCACTGCTTAGCCCCCATGTGACTTTTGAGGTCTGTGTTACAACTTACTTAGTGATGTATTCTGAGCGTAGTAGTATTGCTGACTGCTATAACAAGTGATGTGTTCCATCCGTGGGTGTTTGTTTCAGCTTGCGGGAGGCAGCTTAGGTAATTCACATAATATGCACAATGAGTTACAAAAATGATTGTGATGTATTTTATACACAGTCATGTTGTGGCTTCTTGTTTTACTTCATGCCAACAAAAGCAGAATTAGTTATTTGTATTTTTTTCCACTGTGGAAAAATAGGTTTCTTTGGGTGTGTTCACTTTTTCTACCTTGTCTTCATTAGTGTCAAAAAGAAGATTTGTCTGTTACTGGCAAGAATATAAAGGGATGTTTCCTATTATTAAGATGACTCACCTAAACTGTAATGTATAAAGCTTGTTGGTAATATTGTTTCTCTTTCACTCTGGTGTATTTCTGCTGATGTTTAGATGTTGTTGGCATTATACCTTAGAATTACTCAGTGTGGCAGGGAGGGATGAGTAAAAGAGTGGAAAACGGCAGAAAGTAATACATAGGTTCATATGGAAAGCTTCAGACTTTGTGTCTAGCAAGTAAGCACAGACTGCTTTATTTCATGCTGCATTTATTTTACCACAGTGTAATTTTTTACTTCATTTTGTAACTCATGTTGCATCTGTAGCTGGTCTTCCTAGGTAGTCTGTATAAGTCAGCTGTGAAATAAACTTGGAGAAATACTGTTAATCACAGATCCTTATCTGCTTCACACATAAGGACTAAGACTATTTCAAGGTGTGTCACTGATCTCTTGTAACATCTGTTCACAGCTTGAAGTTGTTATTGAGGAGAATAGCAGTGGCTACACAAACACCATTGCTATGTACATTTTATTTTGCTTTTCACATTTACGTTCTAATTAATTACTGCTGCCTTCTGTTGTAATGACTGTTAAAATCTTTATGAACCTGTCTGTTCTCTTGATCAATTTAAGTAAACATGCACATTTCCAGATGGCTAGTCTGACATTTGGTGATAAAGTACAGAGCCCCCCCCAATTGGTATTTGTGTATCCACCTTGTCAGGCATGCTAAAGCCATACAGATTGCTTGAGACTGCCAAGGTGAAGACTTGTACCACATGGTAATGGCCAGCAGATGACTGATGCTTAGTGTACAGATGTACTTTGCTGTTATCAGAGAAGGAAAATGCTGCATGTCTAATTAGGGTGGCTATGCCATGAATGCAATGGTGTGGGCTGCCAATTTATTGTTAGACATTGTGTCCATTTTTTGCATGAACATTTATGTTTTAGTACTGAGAGACCACGTAGGAAAATATTGATCAGTGTCAGTGGCCCAACTAGAAGCACACTCGCCTTTGGTACAGAGGGCTATGGGTTCTATTCTCACACCAGAAAGATCGATTGCTGACACCACAGTGCAGCATAAGGGGTGCTGAACTCTTCAGTGTGCCATTCTTCGAATGAGATGTTAAACTTAAGTCTCATCTGCTTGAGTAGGTGGGAGTTCAAGTGAGTGTAAAGGAATCCATGGAACCTATCCAATAAAGTAAGAGAAGCTCCCTGATGCACTGGCCAATTTTTCTCCTAGTAGTATAAATACCATCTTGGGTCTCTCTTGAAAAGAGGCTATTAGCCCGGTGTGACTAACCCGATCAACAAAAGATAAATAAAATAATTATAAAATATGTGTATTTTTGTAGTCTAAACATTTGTGTGGTAGTCCATGGCAGTACTACAAAATACTGCTTTCATGTGCTCCAGTTTGTTTGTGTCTTTCGGCTTTTCCCGGTTAGGGGTCGCCACAGCGGGACTCCGGTCTGCTAATGATTGGCAGTAGATTTTTACGTGCTGGCTTGCTGGGCCTAACGCACAACCTTCAATGAAGAAACGCCCATTCACGCATGTCGCCACACAGAAGACGCTCTAACTGAGAATCGAACGAGCAACGTCTAACTGTGAGGCGACAACACTACCGCAGCACCACCACCGCCTTTCATATGCTCCAGTGCCAAGTGAAAATCAATAATGCAGAAGTATAATAGTTTCTACACTCACCATCCCAGGTTGACTTGTTGGCAGAGGTACTGCAAGCAGTTGTGTGTTACATGCTGGGGAATGTGACATATTGGCTGAAATTTAGGTCTTAAGAGTTATTTTCTGGTTAAAGAGAAAACATTCTGACAAGAAAAAAACTTTCGGAAGGCAGAAGTCAGTATGCTGACATTAACAAGCATCACGGTGTCCAGAACTGAAATTTTCCTTACTAATACCTTTCTTTTAAAATGAGTACAGTATTAGCCCCTGCCATTGTGTGCAAAGATCTTACCCATAGTAAAGCTACTAATTAGTGTACATATATCTTAAAAACTGCCAGTCAAGACATTTCTTCAGAAATACTTGTTGTTTAGCCTTGGAAACAAGGTTTCAGTCAGACTGAATTTCTCAGGGAGACAAAGGCAAAGAGCAAGTGATATACTCGTATCTTCTAATCTGCAGAACACCGTGAGTCCATTTGGCATGTTTTGCTGTAGTTCTTCAGTTTCTATGGAATCTGTACAGAATCAGGGTAGAAGAGTACAGGTGAAGACTTACTGATTATGTGTGCGTGCGTGTGTTTAAATATATGTTAAATAACTTGCATTACAGGTTTAGGGAGTGACCTTCATAATGAGTGGCAAAGCTACAAGGCATGAATAAAAGAACTTTTCTTTAAAAAACAAAAAATCTTGTCTCCCCAGATATGCATTTGTCTTTTTTGTGTAGTTTTTCATTTGGATTATACTTATCCATGAACTTCAGAGGGATGCACTAATGTGTAGTTTGTTTGATGAGTAGGGATTTATGTAAGTTATGTAAGATTTATTAATATGCTGTCTTGTGGTGTTTTTTTTTTTTTTTTGCTGCAATCCTAAAATGTTTTACTTTTTAAAAGATTTTTGTGTCATTTTGTGGTGATATCATAGTAGTGCAGTGAGAGTTGTATTAAGATTTGCTAGATGTTTAATATTGTGCTTTATTTAGTTAATTATTCAATATAATACTTTAGTTTTTGTGTCTAATTTGTCAGTAATGCCATTTTGATCAGCTGGTTGCAGTTTACAATGTTTTTTTTTTTTCCAACTGAAGTAGATTTCATTTATATGGATTTGATTTACACAGGTATATATGGTTTTATGATGTTTCTATGAAGCTTTTTGTGAATACAGTATGTGCAAAATTTTTCCGGAATGGGGGTAAATAAACTGTACTTGAAATCCTATTACATGTACAAGGTAATGATAACTGAACAGAGTATTTATAAACTAGGTGAAGACCTGTACAAAGTGGTATAAATAAATATATCTACACACAAGTGTCTTTATCCCATCCACTTATCATTGCCAGCTGTTCATAGGTGGTTGCTAGACTATTGTCTCAAAAGCCATTTTAAGCCTAGCAAAGCTTACCCAAATGTAACAAAATATTGCTGACGTGTCAATACTCCAAGGAATTTTACAGTTAAGATTTAGGCTTGTACACATAAAAGCATTAACAGGCTTCCCCAGCCTGTTAGGGATATAGGTGCCAAACCAGGGGTAAAGTTGAGATTTTCCATCCATCAGTCCAGGTTGAATAAGGTTATGTATGAACTTTTCTTCACATAGACAAGAATCCTGTTCCAGGGGAGGAGTTATCTTTGAGACATATGTGTGTCCTTCCAACATGTTCTGTTTATGTCGTAGACAAGGTTTAGATCCTTATAACAGGTATATCTGACCCTCCAACATGTTCTGTTTATGTCATAGACAAGGTTTAGATCCTTATAATAGGTATTTCTGACCCTGCAACATGTTCTGTTTGTCATAGGCAGGGTTTAGATCCTTATAACAAGTATTTCTGATGGTGTTTGTTTTGTCGGTGAACAGCAAAGCCATGAGTGTGGAATCAGAGGATACCTTCTAGACTTTGTGTGTATATATAAAGTTTGTAGTTCTCACAAAAAAAAAAAAAACACATTGGCTTGTGATTATGGAGCTTCTTGTTACACTTTTAAAGCAGTGTTGTGGGGAGGGAGCAAAGCTTCCCTGTAGACCTCCTCATAACACAGTTAATTAAATGTACGCACTCTGAGATTGCTGAATATTGAAGTATGGGGAATACTGTAAGAGTGCATTCCACTTTTTCACACTTAAGTTTTCACTATTCTAAGGATGCAGTTTTTCACCTTCCAAAAGCATGCTGATTGACTGGCTGCTCTAAACTCTCCATGTATATTATTTATTTATGTAGCATTTGTTTACTGGTTAAGTCCAACTGAGACAGAGCCCATTTTCAGCAGTGGCCTGGGGAGAAAAACACCAGACGCATGTCTTTGGAATGTAGGAGGAAACCAGAGCACCCAGAGGAAACGCATGTAAATGCAGGGAGGACATGCAGACTCTGCACAGAAAGTACCCCAGCTGAGAATCAAACCTTGCTGTGAGGCGACAACACTAACCGCTGCACCAGTGCACTGCACATATGTTACGTTTATCTTTGCTTTTGAGGATCAGGCTAAAAAGGTTTGCAATGGGTAGTTCTCTTACCAGGCTACCTTATAACATTTATTTATTTATTTGACATGTGTTAATCGGGTTGGTCCAGCTGGTCTGGAGCCCATTTTCAGTGGAGACCCAAGGAGAAAATAAAAAAACAATTAGAATGACATAGAAAAAAAATAGAAAGTACCATAACCAAGTATAACTCCAAAACATATTAATTCAAATATGAATCAAACATATTTAGATTATAGCAAGAGGGTTTTCTCAAAGAAATGAGTATATGAACACCTAATGTGTTTTTTTTTTTTTTTTTTTTTTTTTTGTACAAACAAGTTGTATACAAGTAATCAAACAAGTGATATACAAGTGAATCAGATTTCTTGCCTAGGCTTCGTAGGAAGGTAGTGGTGCTTTCAGGAGTTCAGAGGGAAGGAGCACCAATTGTATAAAGGGGAAATATCAGGTAGGTTCTAAGCAGAGACATGATTTAGTGTTGAGAAGATAATGTTTGAGTTCTTTTTTAAAGTGTGCAGGGTGTATAATGGAGCGTATGTTCAGAGGAAGTTTGTTCCAAGTGTGGGCTATAGAGCAGTTATATTGTAGCTCGCCTGTGTTCTTCTTTGGATGATCTACATTCAGAAGTTGTTGGTTAGCGGTGCGGAGTAACATTTATTAAAAATAAAAAAACACGCAACTTAGTTTCTGTATGATGAGTTTTTGTAATAAGTAATTCTTTATTGTATGTTTATTTTACTTCAAATTAACACCCTAGCTTTCAGTATTAATAGTGTTTATTTTATGAAGCCTGATTTACCAGTCTAGCAATAAATGTCTGGAAATTCCACTATAGCTTGGCCATTATATTCCACAACTGTTGGTGCGAGATTGCATAGTTAAGTAGGATTATCTCTTCACTAGTAAAGTTATCCAACAAAAGTAAAGTAAAGCAGAAAGAGCCCAGCAAGGAGCCTTCAGGGATTTCTAGGGTTGCTATGGTTACTTACTACCACTTTGAAAAATGTCCATTCAGCGTGGCCTTTTCCATCTTATCCATTAGCCACCTAGTTAGCTATTGTTTAAGGTGTTGATTGGATAAAGCCCTTCTGATCTTTTCCAGCACGGTATAATGATCAGCTGAGCCTAAGGCATTTGCTAATTAAGGAAGGCAAAATCCAGAGGAAGCTTACTGTCTAATACTTCGTGTACATATTCCAGAAATTCTAATTAGTTTGTTAGCGCTGATGTTGATCACACCCTGATTAATGCATGCTGATGGATGTCACTGGTTTTCATATCCTGTTGAAAAAGATGTGACAATCGCATTTACATCAGTATACCAATCACAGTTTTTATATTTCGAAGCCTATAATTGGCAATCCTTGCCAGTTCTGCCTTTATGAACTAAAATCATATTGGTCTTTTTCTAGGAGTTTATTAATTTACTTGATTCATAATAATCATCAGAGGGTACAACATTTTCTACTGACTACTTTTCTAAGTTCCAGGATAATTCCTAACCTTGAGTCCATCTTTGCTGTCTGCAAACTGGGAAGGTCTGAAAGTTTGCAGAGATCAAATCTGGCTGATAACTCATCTCATAGCACAAGTTCAAGCCAAGTTCATTCTTACATTAAAACATTTTTATTGTTCACTGGGAGCCAACACAGCTGCTGTGCAGAGCAAACACTACTGATTCTGTTCACCTGTTTTGGAACCTTAAAATCCAGGCATTTACAATCCTAATCCATATGTTTGCTCATGACTTGTATAACTGTAGCAGAAAAATGCTCGTATCGGCATTTTGTGTGCACTCGGACTTTCTTTGGTCTTCTATTCTCATGGTATTGTCAGTGGCCTTTTGTATAGTGTACCTCTGTCCCATTCATAAGAATGTTCTCCTAGTGAGAACTAAAGGGAAGTACCTGAGAATTTTATATACTGGAGAAAGCTATATGTAGTGATCCATTTTTGTGGAAGTTAGCTACACTTGTGAAGATGAGACAGACTACATTATCCTAGGATATTAAGTTTTAAAGTGCCATGTGAGGTATGAGTGGATTTCAAGTGGCATACTGGTATACAGTGATAAAACACACCTCTGCATAGTTTATTTGTATGTGTATTTTTTGTCGGAGTATAAAAATAAAACAGTGACTTATTTTTAACTATTGTGCCAGAATACTAGCATCAATGTGAAATGCAGCTGACAACTCAGCTTGCAGAGTCATTTTTGATCCGTACGTATACAATAGCATACAGGACAGTCTGAGCCGCCTTTGGATTTTTATCACTCTTTTTGGTACATTGCAAAGCACAAGATAAAGTTGAATATTCTGTGTACCTGAAGCTTGGTATTCTTATGATAAAGCACATGCTGTAGGGTTTGTTTCAACTGTGCACAAGCTTTACAATGTGACAATAAAAATACAATGACGTATTGTTGTAGTGATCAATTCGTTTTTGAGAATTTAGTTGCCCAGTTCACAATACTACCTGTAGATCATAAACCGATAAATGAAGGGCAACTGTATGTCATGCATGTAAACTTAATACATGTATTAATAGGTAGTGATATGCTGCTTTGACTTAATTTTCATGCGACTCATCACAGATGTGCAACTGCCATTAGCCAGTGAATACTGACAGTAATTTCCAAATGTTTAAACTTTTGAGGAGTGGGTTGTAATCTTTCAAGTGTCCATTAAACTGCAGAAGTACAGATTTCTATTGCTTGTGAGATCTATAGATCAAGGCGCCTTGCTGTTGAAAGAAAGAAGAGCTGTGAAGTAAGGGAGACAACAAATATATTAAACTGGAAGTCCCATGCAAGGATTCCTGAACTGGTTCAGAAGCTCACTGGAGGCTTTTGTCAAGCTGTAACACTGTAACTGAATTAAAAGTAGCTGTTCAGAAAAATAATTAACTTGGGGGGGGGTCTGCATGCTGTGCTAAGCTGAAGGAAGCTTTACAGAGCTGTGGCTTGCTGAGCAAGCTGTTGATTATAGCATTCAGATGTCTTACTGCCATTGTACATGTGACACTGTGACATTGTAAGCCACTCAGAACACTGCAGAATAATATGTTTTT
This sequence comes from Protopterus annectens, assembly GCF_019279795.1. NCBI lineage: Eukaryota > Metazoa > Chordata > Ceratodontiformes > Protopteridae > Protopterus > Protopterus annectens. Next base: position 508,365,935 of record NC_056738.1, read on the forward strand.
CATGCTAAAATAACATAAAGTGACCTGGCCAAACTTACCATACTTGTGCAAAAGAACTGCAGTGAAGAGAGTGTGCTATTGTCCTTCCTTCATGCTCAGAATGTGAAAGGTGTACCATACATCTCTGTGCTGCAGTGTACCATGCTGTATCATACATCTCTATGTGCTGCAGTGTACCATGCTGTATCATACATCTCTGTGCTGCAGTGTACCATGCTGTACCATACATCTCTATGTGCTGCAGTGTACCATGCTGTATCATACATCTCTATGTGCTGCAGTGTACCATGCTGTACCATACATCTCTATGTGCTGCAGTGTACCATGCTGTACCATACATCTCTATGTGCTGCAGTGTACCATGCTGTACCATACATCTCTATGTGCTGCAGTGTACCATGCTGTACCATACATCTCTATGTGCTGCAGTGTACCATGTTGTACCATACATCTCTATGTGCTGCAGTGTACCATGCTGTACCATACATCTCTATGTGCTGCAGTGTACCATGCTGTACCATACATCTCTATGTGCTGCAGTGTACCATGCTGTACCATACATCTCTATGTGCTGCAGTGTACCATGCTGTACCATACATCTCTATGTGCTGCAGTGTACCATGCTGTACCATACATCTCTGTGTGCTGCAGTGTACCATACATCTCTGTGCTGCAGTGTACCATGCTGTACCATACATCTCTATGTACTGCAGTGTACCATGCTGTACCATACATCTCTATGTGCTGCAGTGTACCATGCTGTACCATACATCTCTATGTGCTGCAGTGTACCATTCTGTACCATACATCTCTGTGTGCTGCAGTGTACCATACATCTCTATGTGTTGCAGTGTACCATGCTGTACCATACATCTCTATGTGCTGCAGTGTACCATGCTGTACCATACATCTCTATGTGCTGCAGTGTACCATTCTGTACCATATATCTCTGTGTGCTGCAGTGTACCATACATCTCTATGTGCTGCAGTGTACCATGCTGTACCATACATCTCTATGTGCTGCAGTGTACCATGCTGTACCATACATCTCTATGTGCTGCAGTGTACCATTCTGTACCATACATCTCTGTGTGCTGCAGTGTACCATACATCTCTATGTGCTGCAGTGTACCATACATCTCTATGTGCTGCAGTGTACCATGCTGTACCATACATCTCTATGTGCTGCAGTGTACCATTCTGTACTATACATCTCTGTGTGCTGCAGTGTACCATACATCTCTATGTGCTGCAGTGTACCATGCTGTACCATACATCTCTATGTGCTGCAGTGTACCATGCTGTACCATACATCTCTATGTGCTGCAGTGTACCATTCTGTACCATACATCTCTGTGTGCTGCAGTGTACCATACATCTCTATGTGCTGCAGTGTACCATGCTGTACCATACATCTCTATGTGCTGCAGTGTACCATGCTGTACCATACATCTCTATGTGCTGCAGTGTACCATTCTGTACCATACATCTCTGTGTGCTGCAGTGTACCATACATCTGTATGTGCTGCAGTGTACCATGCTGTACCATACATCTCTATGTGCTGCAGTGTACCATGCTGTACCATACATCTCTATGTGCTGCAGTGTACCATTCTGTACCATACATCTCTGTGTGCTGCAGTGTACCATACATCTCTATGTGCTGCAGTGTACCATGCTGTACCATACATCTCTATGTGCTGCAGTGTACCATGCTGTACCATACATCACTATGTGCTGCAGTTTCCCATGTTTATATTTGGATTCATATTTAATTTTAAAAATATTCTATTGTGATACTTTCTGAAAAAAATACACACTTGTTTTGTTTTTTGTAATCATTTCTTTAATTATAGTTCCACAGCATATCTGTTGCAGTTTTACTTCAATTACAGTCTGATAAACTACAAACTTTGAGATTCCTTTCATATTAGACAGTCTCAGATTAACTTTATGCAACACAGGAAATATGGAATGCAAAATGTTTTAAAAATGTCTTTGCCCCCAATTGTCATTCAATAACCCATTGTAAATGTGCCGTGCAGCTGTGACAAATAATAAAATACCAAAGCTGCTTTTTATTCCATATAAACATTTAAGACTTGAGCTTTTTCTATTGTATTTTGACAAAGTATGGGCAAAGTACATTTTATAAACGATGCTTTTTCCAAAAATAACTATTATTTTTAAATGTCATATGGTTTCCAAGATATAGACTGTATAGGTAAGGATCAGAATGGGTCCTAGAAACTGAAAAACTGTAGAATTACCCCTGGTTAGGTTCATTTCGTATCAAAATATATACATTTTACTTCATCTTAGACCGACGGATATAGTATATAGCTAAGTCATAAGTACAGTGTTATTAGCAATAAAAACATTACTTATTTGTCCTTAAAATGTATGCTTTCAGACAGTTTGGAGATTTTTCCAAGGTTACATGTCCCAAAAATGTTGCTACATAGTTTCAAACTGTTTAATAGACGCAAACTTTTATAGGCTAGCATGGTCTTTAAAATTAGACAGATATCCGGCTTTTACCAGTTAGATTCAAACAGATCAGAAACTTCCAGCAGAAAGTTCATAGCACTCTTTAGGCAATATTTAGCAAAATTACAACACTGTCCAAGCACCACGTAATCTCACTTTTTACTTTCCACACTCAGTTATACTTCGTTTAATGAAACCCTTTTCCCATCTTCCACACTTACGATTCTTCATAAATAATTCTCTTATTGCCTGTAACTTACAACTCTACATCGCCCTCCACAAAATGTCTTCTATAACATGCATCTTGATACATACTGAATATTTATAAACCTGTTATCTCCATGATAAGTTAATATGTCCTGTGTTGCATTATTTGTCCTTCTGTATGTATTAATTGTGTGTGTATGTGTGCGTGTGTATGTATATATATATATATATATATATATATATGTAAATATATCTATATGTGTATGTCTATTATATGTATATGTGTGTGTGTGTGTGTATATATATATATATATATATATATATATATATATATATATAAAATATGTATACCAAATGTTGAATTAAGTGTCTGTGTACATATTATTGTGAAGTTTTTCTCCTCAGGACTCGATTAAAAAAGGGCTTGTAGGCTAAGATGGACTATCCCTGTCAGCAAATGGAACTGTGCTGTTTTCTTTGAGTGGCTTATACTATATATCTGTGTGTGTGTGTGTGTGTGTGTCTTGTCGATGTAAAATCAGATAGTGAAAAATCTGGTACAGCTGTTTGAAACTCAGCTGATTGAATAGTGCAGACTTTTCTGAATGAGATCGCAGAGCAGTGGGGTTTGGGATAATTGCCCTTTCTCCCACTGCAGTGCAGTCTTGGTATATCTAAATAGCAAGAGGTCTATTGGGTTCAGGGAGGTTTGCCCCATGCAAAAAAGATGTAGTTTTTCCTCAGTATTTTTAGTTTTGAACATTACTTGTTTGACAATTGGAGGTTTGATGTTATAACATTTCAATATCATATAGATAAATAAATATACTGCGGTGGTGGTGCTGCGGTAGTGTTGTTACCTCACAGTAAGACGCTGTCTGGTTAGATTCTCAGCTAGAGTTTCTTCTGCGTGGAGACGTGCGTGAATGGGCGTACCTTCATTGAAGGTTGTGCGTCAGAGCTGGCAACTCTGTACGTAAAAATCAACTGCCAATCATTAGCGAACCGGAGTTCCACTGTGGTGACCCCTAACTGGGAAAAAGCCGAAAGACACAACAACAACATAGATAGATAAATATATACATGTTACACTATAGTTCCATTTCATTTTGTCAAGCTGGCTTTAATTGGATCTTGGTACATTTTATTGAAACCCAAGTAAGCAAAACGGATTCCTAGCTCCTGGAAGATTAGACTTGGCCACCTGTCAGACTGGGGAAGGGAGTATTGCCGAATCAGGTTCAGTAAGTTTTTGTGAAACATTGTGACCTGCAAAAAAGAGTGATTTGACTAAAAGAAATATTAAATACGTGCATACGTACATATATATGTTGTCACAGAGCAAGCAATTAACAGCAGTTTGAAACATTCCTGTTTGACACCCATTCTCTATGCTGGACAAGTAAACGAAGATAAGAAGAAAAACATACACATGAATGGTGTCCTAGCTCTACAGTGTGTCTTTGAGAGCTGAAATTAAAGAACAGAATTCTCTATCTGTTTGCTGTCCAAGATTTACTCTGTATCTTGGACAACTGGAGAGCTTAAACAAAAAAGAGTGGTTTATTTGTGATGTTTTCCTTACATCCTCTAATTTCACATAGGCTAATTGCACAGTTGCAGAACTGCAAATAAAGTAAATCATACATTAAATACTATTGTCAAATAAAACTACATCATTTATCAACAAATGAGACAGTTGAAACAAGCAGGAAAACCTACATTTTTCAAGACGTGAGAACCTGATTGAAACTGTCCTTCATATATGTATGTATATGTGTGAAAGATTATATAGATATG
>NC_056738.1:508375431-508587931 GCF_019279795.1 Protopterus annectens
GTACGGCATCAACTTTGGCATTCAACAGTGTGAAAGCCCAGGTGTAGGAAGGTTGACTAGAGCAGGGAAAATTGCCTTCGTATGAGCTCATATAGGGTCTGGAAGTTAATCGGGAGGGTGAGGAAGGCCTAGTGCGAAAATGGAAAAGTGTTAAATTTAAGTCATTGTCAGGATGTGAAAGAAACACCTTTAAGAACTTCTGAATCTTGCAGGCATGCACTCTGCTGAGGGGGGGGGGGGCAGTAGCAGAACCAAATGGTAAGATTGGATCCATTTCTGCAAATAAAGTCACCATGGTGATCAACATCTGTGGTGGCAGAATTGCAGTAGTGAACTAGATTTTGCCAGAAGTGCTGAAAGCACTTAATGTTGTGTTGGTGGGTCATGCTTACCATGCTGTTCTGTGTTAGACAGTGGGCTTCTCACATTTTGTTGGAAAACCTATGTCAGGCTGCTAGAATGGAGCATTTCACTAATAAAAGACCTTACAATTCATTAGGAACAGAGTGAATTCCATCCTGGTCATTCAAAAGTAGATTGGACTCTTTGTCCATGCACAGATCTTAGAGGGTGAAGGGCATTTGCCAATGCTGTCTACATATATGTGTTATGTGGACTTGGAGAATTCATTTGACTTCATATCATGGAATGTTTTTTGGTCAGTTTTACAACCATAAGTAGTCTCATGCCCACTCATGTATGTCACTGGTTCTTGTACTTGAGGAGGTAGAGTTCTGTCCATATTCTTATTGTTAAGATGAGACATACATGATGTGGATAGGACTTTACAAAGCATGACTCTTGTCTTCTTTCTTTTACATGATTTTCATACATACGATATCAAGGTGCAGCCACAGTCACAAATATTCACTTTGGAGACATAAGGGATACACCTTTGTTGTTTTCAAATGATGATGTCCTCTTATCCTCGAGTGCCTGTGATCTCTTGCTCACAGTAGAGTAGCTGACTGCTAAATATGTAACATTTGGAGTAAAATGCAGCCCCTCCAAATTAGAGGCACGTGTTCTCTTCAAGAAAATAGTGGATTTCTTTCTGCCGCACATGGCATCATTTGTCATCATGAAGTCTTGTTCACAAGTGAAGGTTGAGGTGTTTAAGAGATGATCCAGCAGGTAGATATGGGGCTGCATTACTGCAGGCTGTGAAGAGGTTTGTAGTTATGAATTCAGAAGTTGAGTCACAGGGCAAAACTCCTCTATTAACTGATCAGGATACATCCTCATAGTCATGGTTGTAAGCTTTGTATAGTTAATGAAAGGTTGAGATTATAGATACATTCATCAGAAATGAAGGTTCCTTTGCAAAGTACTGACTTATTTTTTTGTGATAGAAGGAGGAACTTGACAATCTGTATCAATATTTGATTACAGCTTCTGCCCCTCCTGGTTAAGGGGAGTCATTTGAGGTGGAGTTGGCCTCCACTGAATAGCACCCTCACTGCAAGAGATATACCAGGTCCAGCCTACTGTGATAGGGCCCTGTGGTAGACCCAGAATATAATCAAAGATTTTATCTCTCTCTGCTTGCCTAAGAATGCCTAGTAATCTTTTGGTTTGAACTAAAGACTTTTGCTGAGGAAAGTGAAGTCTGGTCTACCCTACCAAATGTCTACCGCCATGGCTGTTAGCAGGACAAACAGTTTAAAAATGATTTCCGGTTCCATTTTGCAGTTTGCATGGGGAATTAGTTCCTGTAAGGATGGTATTTTTTTTTTTACTATTTTTTTTTCTTTTTGTGTTCATATTTTCTTCTGTTTTTATGATTCTTGTTTGGAAAGGTTATTTTTTTCTATGTTGGGTAGGGTTTCATTTAGGGTTGAGGGTCAGCACAGTTGCCATTTTGTGTGGGGTTATACAAGTATTTTTCATACATATTCTTATTTAAACATTTACGTTTAATTTTTGTGCTAATGTGGTATTTCAATTTTTTGTTTTAGGTTTAGAAGAATAATCTTATTGTGTTTTTTGTTATCTAGTTTTCTTGTTGGGGGATGTAGTAGTTATAGTGGGCTTCTGTAGGTTTAGACGTATAATTGTTATTTTGTGTGTGTGTGGAGCTCCATGTAAATTTTTTTATTTGATTTAAGATTTGGGAAACATTTTAGTTAGACTGGTATGTAGTGTTTGTGTTAACTGTTTTTTGCAAAATGTATAAATTGCTGTAATTACTAGAGAATTAAGTCTGGTCATTGATGATGTGGCTAGAGTGGCAGTAAGAGTTTGATGCTAGTAGTGTGGTGATAAACTGTCTGGTATGTGGCTTATGTATTATTTTTATCACAAAGATGTGGAGTTGTAAAGATAGGGTGTGTGTGTGTGTGTGTGTGTCTGTGTGTGTATGTGTGTATATATATATGAGATTATCGAGTGTTCAGAAAGTGGAGCATCATACGGTGGAGACCATATTGACTTTCTAAAAACATGAACAGAGCAAAAATAACAATCTGTGTTTTTGCTGCACCCCAAATGTGGGGCTGTGCCACTCACACCCCCTAAAAATTATATACACCAACTCTGAGGTTGCACTATAATGGGGGGAAAAGGGCAAATTCCCTGATCCCCACAGTTCTGCTATCTCTGCTATCTCAGTACAACCACTTTGAGTTTTTGGAAAATTGATGATATTGTCTCAACCATAAGATGTTCAACTTTCCAAACACTTAATAATCTGATATAAACCTATATATATGTATGTATCTATATGTATATACACACGCGCACACACACAGCTCTTGCTATGTATGTATGTTATATGTGTGTGTGTGTATATTTGTTGTTGTTGTGTCTTTCGGCTTTTCCCGGTTAGGGGTCATCACAGCGGAACTCCGGTCCACTAATGATTGGCAGTTGATTTTTACGTGCCGAGTTGCCAGCCCTGATGCACAGCCTTCAATGAAGGTACGCCCATTCACGCATGTCTCCACACAGAAGACGCTCTAGCTGAGAATCGAACCGGACAGTGTCTTACTGTGAGGCGACAACGCTACCGCAGCACCATCACCACGGAGCATGTGTATATATTTGTATGTAGTTTTGTTTACACACACACACATATAAATTGATTGACATGCAAAAACACTGAGAGACAATTCAGCAATGCTTGCATGTTGAAAAATGCAGTCACCAATACCCTGCATATATCTATATCTAAAAACAAAAGGATCACAAAAGGAAAAGCTTCTCCTTTTGTGATCTTACAATACAGAACTGTCACTGAATAGTGTTACAGAAAGTTTTCAATGGTAAGGTGCAGGGTTAGGTTCAGCAGGTATTAATGTGGGCAGGTGCTTTGCCTCTCTGCTCCCCCTTAGTAATACCTGCTAACCTTGCCCCGACCCTAACCCAGCACCTTACCTTAGAAAAACCCTTTTAGTAACACTGTCACTATTTAAGATAGGCTTAGCTGCAGCAACAAACCCCCACACTGTTCCGTTACCTAACCCTTATCCTATCTGACATACAGTGTTACATACTCGTAGCTCTACACAACCATAACACTCAACACTATTCACTTTCCTAACCTGCATATAGTCATATTGTTAGAGACAGCATGTCCAGTTAAATATTTTTTTTCTTAGCAGTATGCCCCCTCTTTTACACTTAAAGCAGAATGTTTTATTTGCAGACATTTTCTGGGAGATTGCAAGTATCTCCATGGTTACAGGCTTAGATTGTTAGATGTTCACAAGACTTTATTATCTTATGTTTCATGTAACTCAACTAACTTGGCAGTACTCTGGTCACTATGAAAAGTCCATTTGCATAAATTACTTGAGGAAGCATTTTGAATTTGCCAACACCTAAAATATTTTTCATTTTGATTTTACTATTTACTTCTGGTTCTATCTCCTTGATTTGATTGATTTTTTGGTTGCACACATTTTAGGTCAGACAGTTGAAACCTCACTGTCTTAGTGGTATTAAATCTCCTGCTTTGATTTTTGTTCCTTGCTTGAAACAAGTCATGGGCATTCAGAATCGCCAATTAGCTGAAACACCTGATGTTCTTAAGGATCATTTGTATATATCCCATGTGCCTCTGATACAAAAGTTTTGGGAGGTCATTCAGTGGAAGTTCTATTTTTGCTGGAGTTTTCATTTTGTCTTTATTGCTTGTGTTTTGGAAAACATACTAACTGTAGCCAGAAGTTCATTTCTTTTTTAATTTGTTATAGTCCAAAAGGCTGGTACTATCCATATCTGTATATTACTTTAATACTTCCTATGTCAGTTAGGAAGACAAAATCTTGTCCCAGTCAGCCTGAGCCCAGTTTGTAGTGTAACTCTCAAAAGCAACTAGATGTGCCAAATGCCATAATCTTTTGATGGCTTCATTATGGTAGGATCGATTTTGGACTGGCCAGCACAGATGTTGTTGTATATGTCTGCTTCCAATGGCTGACAAAATGCTTAGCAGCAGGCTTGCTTTTCTCTTCAAAGGCCATTATATCCTGGCCTATTTTCTTGCTGTTCTATACTTATTTTATTTATTTTTATTTATTTTACATTTGTTGACCAGGATAATCCGACTAGATTCATGTCCATTTTCAGCGGAGGCCCAGGGAGAAAAGCTCCAAGGTAAGCAGATACAATAAAAACAATGAAAACATATTGCAAATATGATATAGACAAAGAATGGATAAGAAAACATGAATAGCAAGTTCAACAGGTTAGAGTTACTCCCTTGTGACAGTCAGGGGTAAGTTCAACATTAATCTGATTAATAGATTTTTTACATTCATGATGAGAGTTAGCCAGGCTTGTTGCAGTGGCAAAGCCAGTTAAGTGCCAGATGTTGTTTGAGTCTAGTTTTAAATTGGCCTAGGGAGGAGAGTAAAGTAGTATCAGCTGGAAGTGAGTTCCAGGCTCTGCCTGCAGATTTGGCAAAGACAGAATCACTGGCTGCATTGTTAATCTTGATTGTCTGAATTAGTAGTCTATTTGAGGATTGAAGCAGTCATGGATTGTTATAGGGGGGTGATAAGATTTTTAAGTGCCGGAGTGTTATCCGGATTATAAAGTATTTTATTAGCCATAATCGGTAGGTTATATTGGATTACACTGGGTAGTTCAAGCCACCCAAGCTGGTTAAGATTGATGCAGTGGTGTGTCCTAAAAGGCAGGCCAGTGGCAAACCTGGCAATGCGATTATAACAGGTAGAGAGTTTATTAAGTACAGTCTTGTTTAAATTAGAAAGTAGGGAAGATGCATATAAAAGTGTTGAAAGTAGGTGAGAGCAAGCTATGGCAATTAATTTTGGCTGGAGGGGTGAGGAAGGCTTTTATTCTGTAAAGTGACCCTAGTTTTTTATTGATGGTTTTGATCAATTGGTTTACATGTAAGTTGAATTTTAGATTATTATCAATAATGACACCTAATAGTTTTGTAGAGGGGTCAGGGAGATTGTTGTGCCATCATTTACATTTATGGTAAAGGTAAAACCAGCAGACCTTTGTGTTGGTGAGAATAACAGCATTTTAGTTTTTTTGGGATTTAGTATCAATCAACATTCAGAGAGCCAGTTTTCTATAGTATTAAAGGTGGACTGGGTAGCAGACCATAAATCTGTAGGAGATGTAGCTGAGAAAATCAGGGTGGAGTCGTCAGCATATTGGATACAGCTGACATTTGGGATGACGGTATACAAGTCATTAATAAAAATGGAAAACAGTAGGGGCCCTAGTATGGAGCCTTGTGGTACTCCAAGGGTGTTGGGTAGTAGATTAGAGAGCTTGTTCTGCCAAAGAACAGCCTGCTGCCTCCCATTGAGGTAGGATTTAAACCATTGAAGGGCTTTAGAATCTAGACAGATAATTTGCAGTGTGTGAATCAGGAGCTGGTGGTCAACTATGTCAAATGCCTTGGAAAGATCCAAGAAGAGGGCTGAGGATATGTAATTATTGTTAGGGTTATGGTTTATGGTATTGGTAAAAGCTAGTAGGGCTGAAGTAGTGCTGTAATGTGGACAGAAGCCATGTTGAGCATCTGCCATGAGGTGATTCTGGATTAGGTGGTGCATGAGTTGTTTGTGTATACATTTTTCCATAATCTTTGTAAGTGGGGAAAGTATAGCTATTGATCTATAATTGGAGAATTCAGTAGAGGAGCCTCCTTTTTGTAGTGGGATTACGTAGGATGTTTTCCAAATGGGAATTTTAGCCCCTGCTATGGTATGATTAATTAGTATTGATACTGGGTAGGCAGTAGCATCAGCTGATTTTTGAAGGTACTTGGCAGGGAGTTGATAAGCTGAGAGAGTGGTGGGTTTTAATTTTTTGATCAAGGTACAGATAAGTGACATGGACACTGGTTGGAAGTTGAACGAGAGTAGGTTCATAGGGATGGTACTGTCAGGGCCAAGGGAGCTAGGAGGTAATTGGCTAGCTAGGGCTTGAATTGTCTCAGTAAAGAAATGGTTAAAACTGTCTGAAACATCTCCAGGGGGTTTGTCAGTGGTAGCAGCGGGGATATGGATAGAAGTTTTTCCAGGATAAAGTAGATTATTCAGACCTGCCCAAAACTTCTGAGGATTGTTCTGGTTTGCTGTTTGTAGATTACAGTAGTATTGCTGTTTGTCTTGTAAAATGGATTTTTTAGTTTCATTCCTAGCTTGCCTGTATTTAACATGATCTTGGGGGTCTTTAGTAGAGCGCCATAGAGCCCAGAATTTGTTTCTACTGGTAATCTTTAGTCTAGACTCTTTAGAAAGCCATGGTGCAGTTTTTGCTTTTGTTCTGTTTGAATGGGGCAGATGCATGCAAATCAAGGATTTCAAGGAATTTGTTGTTAAAATATGCAACTGCCTCCTCTAAGAGGAGGTGTTTTAGAATAGACCAGTTACAGGAGTTAAGTTCCTGTTGAAATTTGGCAGGGTCAGAGTCTTTTTTGTTTCTGACTTTTCTGAGTAAGGGTTGTTGGGGATTAATGGCTTTTTGCTTAACTATACAAGTGAGAAGGTGGTCACTTAGGTCATCGGGGAGGGTACCAGAGGTGTATAGTTGGGAGTTACTGTTTACGTGTTCCCAGTCGAATATGCTTTCTTTTTGGTTGGGTTTACCTAGCCTGGTAGAGGGTGGTTATGATTTGTGTAAATGCATGCAGGTTAAGGGATTCTGAGAAACAAGTGCCCCAGTCTATGTTAAAATCTCCAAGTAGTAGGGTTTCTTGGGGGTAATGACATGATAGCCAGTGTAGGGTATCTTCAAGTGTGGCTATATTGTTACCTGGGGGAATATACATGCAGATGATGTTGATGCATTTATTTTGTTAAGTTGCAATCTAGTGGCAAGAATTTCGGAATTATTAATCTGAGGTGATTGAGTAACATCCACGGTCACATTCAAGTCAGATTTGTAGAGTATAGCTACCCCTTCCTGGAAACACAATCCAGCCTGTGTATGTTATACCCAGGTGGTAACACTTCATTGTTGGTAGTGTTAGGTTTTAACCAGGTTTCAGATAGAGAATCTCAGGGGAGTGGACAGCCAGGAGTGCATGCAGTTCATGTACCTTGTTATTAATGCTTCTAATATTGAGATGACAGGCCAGGAGAGAGTTAGTTGGTCTATTGATTATAGTTTTATAGCTTAGGTTACAAGTAGAGGGGGTGTATATGTCAGAAGTGGATGGGTCAGGGTTGGGGTGAATATCACCACAGAGTATTAGGCCAGGTTTGTGCTTAGTGATGAGCTTCTGGAGTTTGTTTATAAGTTTGTAGTATTGTCTAGATCTAGGGCTAATGTGCCAGGGGTTGGTATGCTGAAAGAGTGAACAAGATGTTGAGTTGGACCCATTATTATTAGGATGGCTGAAGGTGGGATGCTTTACAGCTGGGGTGATAGTATGGCCTTTTGGGTACTGTTAATCAGTGAGAAACTGGTTTTCATACAAGGTGAGTAAATAAGTGGCCAACAGAATGGGTAGTAAAGAGGAGAGTATAGCATTATGAGAGGAGGAGTATAGTAGTTAGGATCAGTTGTTTGTATGGCACAACAGCAGAAGATCTGATGGTAAATTTAGAAGTAATAGAGTGGGTGGAGAAAGTATGTTAGGTGAAAGCTGATAGGATGTTATAATAGGGTGGAGAGAGTATGTTCGGTGAAAGCTGATAGGATGTTGTAACAAGAGGTGTGGAATTGGGGGCAGGGAGGGGTGTGTAGCAAGCCTGAGCGGAGCAGGGCTAACACTGACTACCAGTGTTTTCTTAGGCTTCCTGGAGCCATATGGTATGTGTTTAGTGTGAAACTTAATGGGTATGTTTTTAAACTGTATTTTTAAACTATATTTTACACTAAGTTATACACTATGTTTTAGACTGTGTTTTATACTCTTGCAGGGTATTTGCTAGCTGTAGGTTATGAGTTTAGAGCATCATTTTCAGAGCTTTAGGTGGGAGCATCAGCTCATTCAGTTACACACAAAAAACAGTAAAAAAATCCATACAGTGAAGAAACTTGCACCGAGTCACACCACGTCAGGCAAGAGGGGAAGAGAAAGGGAAATCCTAAGCACCTAAATTTGAAAATGCCTGTACTAAGTTGTAGCAGTTTAACCTGTATGTGGAAAGAGGGGGGTGGAGGAAAAGAGAAGGCAGTAGGAATGGTTATAGGAATACGTTGATTGACTCAAGACACCACACCAGAGGTAAGTTGAATGCAAGTGCCTAAAGTCTGCACTCAGCACTTTAATGTTACTTGCACTCAGCACTTTAGTTTTATATTTAGCAGGAAACACAGACCAACAGTATACACTTTTGAGGATTTTTACAAGGGGTTACTTGTTCAAATGTCAGACAAGTAAGTAAAACTTTCAACAGGAATCTGTGTCTGAGTGTTAGCCAGAAAGGTACAAGCTATACCTGTAAAAATTAGGGTCAGAGAGTCAAATGTAAGAGTCAGTGTACTTTAGTTAAGGGGAAGGAGGCAAACCAGGGTTGCCAGACGTCCCTATTTGAGCGGGATTGTCCCGGGATCAGCAGCCCAATTCCGAGTCCCGCACTGCTGGTTTAAAAACCGGCAAAAAAGCCCTCTGCTTTTTTTTTTTTTTGATTGGCCTGTATACCGGCATACGGGCCAATCAAAAATCACTAAACACGGAGCTGCTTGTGTTTAATGCAGAACTATGTTAAAATCTCCAAGTAGTATGGTTTCTTGGGGGTAATGACATGATAGCCAGTGTAGGGTATCTTCAAGTGTGGCTATATTGTTACCATTAAACACAGCTCCGTTTTTTGAGTTTTTTTATTGGCTCGTATACCGGCATACAGGCCAATCAAAAATCGCTAAACACGGAGCTACTTGTGTTCTTGTGTTTAATGCAGAACTTCTTGATGTTCCGTATTAAGTATTAAACAGAAGTAGCTCCGTGTTTAATGACCTTTTTTTTTTTTTTATGTCCTCACTTTGTCCTTACCCGGCCAGTCGGAAATCTGGCAACCCTGAGGCAAACACTCAAGTAGAAAAGAGCCCTATGGCTGACCAAAATGGTGGCTTGCTTAATTACACAGCACTGTAAGAGAAAGCTTAACAAATGCTTTTTATATTTATACCATGACCACAATGCGACTGCGGTGGTGGTGCTTCTGTAGCATTGTCACCTCACAGACGTTGCCTGTTCGATTCTCAGAGCGTCTTCTGTGTGGCGACATGCGTGAATGGGCATTCCTTCATTGAAGGTTGTGCATTAGACCAGGCAAGCCAGCACGTAAAACTCTACTGCCAATCATTAGCGGACCGGAGTTCCGCTGTGGTGACCCCTAACCGGGAAAAGCCAAAAGACAGAAACCATGACCACGATGCATTTCTCTATTTTAGTTATGAAAAAAGCAGCACTTCACTCACACAATAAGAACCAGTCCCTCCCTTTTTCCCTTTAAGTAGGGAACTTAACATCCAGTGCAAATATGTTTGCAAGTTGCTAAACAGGAATGAAAAATGATGCAGTGCCCAGATTTTGCTTCCATTCTCTAGTAGTGTAATATGTAATGCACACTGAAGACTAATTCAGTTTTAGTGTACTTCATTAATTTTGAGAGAGAAGAAAAACAGCATAGTTCTGCTTTAGAAAATTATGTCAGAGAATAGGAACAGTCTTATAATTCTGTTGCTCTTCTTCCCCAGCTAGAGTTAGGCTGAAGATTTTCTTTCATTCTTTTATGAGTACACACACATCACAGTAAGTTCCAGATGTTCCACAAACAAGGTTTTCATAACCATTTAGGAGTATTCACTGGTAGCTTTCCATTACTCCAGGGTTTCTTCTGGTCAACATTTTAGCTGGTGGTCTCCATTATACATACTCTTGGACACACACCTCCCTGTCAGTCAGGGACAAACATCTCTGACATGGTAGGAAAATGTTTTACTTTTATCTTCTTGACAACAGGTATTACAGGTTAGTTCCTTCTTTTCCATGGTTTCCCACAGTGCTTGGTGTGTACATAGCATCATTAACTTCATACGACTTTTTATACACACCAGCTCAAATTACATATAAAGCAGCATTTTAATAGCATTTGTATAAATCCATTGTGACATAGACAGACACACAATACAGATGAGTGTGTACATAGACATATATAATGCTTACATATACATACTTATATCCTTGCATGTGTGCACACACACTTTGTGTGTGTTTGTGTGTGTGTGTGTGTATATATATATATGTGTGTGTATATATATATATGTATATATATATATATATATATATATATATATACGGGAGAGGCACTAAATCACAAAAATTGGAAATGTTGACATCTATTTTATCGACATACCTTGATTGACTAAACAGATGGTCAATAAGGTATGTGAGACAAACAGTCCCTGGAGTAGGAGAATATGCCCTTCCTCTGGGGATTGTGTGATCTCAGAGTTATTTTTTATTTATTTATTGACATTTGTTAACCAGGTTGGTCTAACTGGGCCAGAGGCCCGTTTTCAGTGGAGACCCGAGGAGAAAAGCTCCAGTTAAAAAAAAAAATTAAGGATTACATAGGTAACAAAATAGAAAGTAGCAAAACCAAGTGACACTGCCAAAGCATATTAGTACTAATTTGATCGTAATCAAACATATTTAATTGCCCTAAGAATAAAAAATCACAATTAAATAGATGAACTATTTGTGATATATGTACAAACAAGTTATATACAAGTGATCATATTTATTGCCTAGCCTTCCTAGGAAGGTATGTTTGCTTTCAGGAGCCCCAAGTGAAGAAGCACAATTGGATAAAGGGGAAATTAGGTAGGGTCTAAATAGGGACAATATTTGGTATTGCGAAGGTAAAGTTTGCGTTCCTTTTTAAAGTGTGCAGGGTGTATGATGGAGCATATATGTAGAGGAAGTTTATTCCAAGTGTGGGCTGTTGAGCAGTCGTATAGTAGTTTGCCTATGTTCTTCTTTGGATGATCTACATTCAGAAGTTGCTGGTTAGAGGTGCAGAGGGTTCTAGAAGGGGTGTAGGTAGATAAAAAAGTAGTGAGAGCTGGACAGGATGAAGGTCTGTATAGAATGGAGTGTATAACTTCAAATTGAGAAAGTAGCAGTAGTTGAGGGAATTTCAGCCATTGTAATGAGTTCAGGGCAAGGCAGTGATGGGAGTTGTAGGAGTTAGTAATGAATCTTGCAATTTTGTGGTAAGTTTGTTGCAATTTGTTCAAGGTAGTAGCTTGTATATTGGTTAGTAGTGGGGCTGCGTAGAGAAGTGTGGGCAGGAGGAAGGACTGTGCTAAGGAGAGTCTAGCATTTGGAGTAAGAAATCTATTGCTGCGATAAAGCAGGCCAAGTTTCTGGTGTGTTTTTTTTCCTTGCAGTACGTATAAGTTAAATTTGAGTTTGTCATCAATAATGACGCCTAACAGTTTTGTGTGTGGTTCAGGTTTTATGATATTGTTGTTGGAGGATGTTATAGTAAATGTGGATTTATGGTTTGAAAGTGAGCGGGGAAGAAAGAGCAAGAGCTTGGTCTTCTTGGGGTCAAGGATAAGAAGGTTGTCAGATAACCATTTCTCTGTGGATAGAAAGGCGTTTTGTGTAAGGGTGTGAAGGTCTGTAATACTACTGGAGATGAGTGTAGAGTCATCTGCATATTGTATATGAGAAGATTGTCTGCAAGAGGTGAAGAGTTCATTTGTAAAGATGTTGAATAGAAGGGGACCCAAGATAGAGCCTTGTGGAACACCCATTGGAACAGATATATAGGGAGAGCATGAGGAGAGCCATTTGACAGATTGCTGCCTACCAGAGAGATAGCTGGGGAACCAGGCAAGGGAGGTAGAAGATAAGTTGAGGTTAGATAGCTTAATAAGGAGGATAGAGTGAGAGACTGTATAGAAGGCTTTGGAAAGGTCAAGGAAGAGGCAGGATATTACTTGATTGTTATCAAAGGCTTTGGCTATGGTATGAGTGAAAGATAGGAGGGCGGTGGATGTGCTGTGGAATGGACGGAACCCATGCTGAATGGGAGTGAGAAGGTTGTGTTGGAGGAGGTGGTTGAGAAGTTGAGTGAATGCATTTCTAGAGTATCTTAGAGAGGGGAGAAAGAATAGCAATGGGATGATAGATGGATCAGTGGAGTTGCCACCCTTATGTAGTGGCCACTAATATACACAAAACCACAAACCAAGAAAATATGAAGGGATCCAAGTGCAATGAGGTATACAAGTACTAAAATAATCCACTGGCCACAGGACAAACTAAAGTTTAATGAAATGAAATAAAGCGCTTTTCGTCCGCTTAAATAAGCAGACTTCTTCAGACAATACAATACCATAGCACAAAGCTTAAATAGTTACTAAACACCTCATTAACAATCAATTAATCAATCAATCTGTTAATTGCATATAAAATTTAAAAACGTAGACATAATATGACTTAAAAATCATTTTAAGTCTCATTTTACTGTGATTTTTAAGTCATATTATGTCTACGTTTTTAAATTTTATATGTAATTAACAGATTGATTGATTAATTGATTGTTAATGAGGTGTTTAGTAACTATTTAAGCTTTGTGCTATGGTATTGTATTGTCTGAAGAAGTCTGATTATTTAAGCGGACAAAAAGCGCTTTATTTCATTTCATTAAACTTTAGTTTGTCCTGTGGCCAGTGGATTATTTTAGTACTTGTATACCTCATTGCACTTGAACCCTTATGTAGTGGGATAGTAAAGAAGGATTTCCAGATAGCAGGAACTGTAGCTCCATGTATAGATCTGTTAATGAGACTGGATATAGGATAGGCTATAGATTCTGCAGCAAGTTTCAGGAATGTAGGAGGTAGGCTATCGGTAGAGGGAGAACATGGTTTAAGTTTTAGAAGAAGAGATTTAATATAAGAAGATGACACAGGTGTAAATTATGAGATTCTGGTTGTGGGGGTTGATAGAGGTAGTTGCAGTGTTAGTGTTAGAGGGAGTGAGGTTTTGGAAGGTGTCAATTAAGTGTTTGTTGAGTAGGGTAGCAATTTCTAGAGGAGATTTGTTGGGGTAAGGTGAGGGGGTTAGAAGGATTTCCAGGGTAGATTATTTTGTTGAGTAGTCCAGAATTTGTGAGTGTTGGATCTGTTGTCTAGTTGAGAAGAGTTGTAGTAAGATTTTTTGTCTTTAGTGACCAATTTCTTGACTAGGTTTCGTAGTTGTCTGTATTTATGTAGAAGGAGAGTATGCCTAGTTTTAAGCCATGTCTTGCAGGTGCTATCCGTGTTATTCATCAGTACTCTAGTATCTTTGGAGAGCCATGGAGCATAGTTTGATTTAATTCTAATTTTCTTGGAGGGAGCAAGGGAATTGAGTATCTAGGAAAATGTTAAATTTACTGACCGCATCATCAAGAGGGATGTGTTTAAGGATGGACCAATCAAAACTAGATAGTATGGAGTTAAATTGGGTGTTATTGAAGTTAGAGAGCTTACGACAGTCTCTATATAGGTGTGGTGTGTGTGCCTGGGAGGTGTGTCTGAGGATAGAGGTGGGGAGGTGACCACTTAAGGAGTCAGGTAGGGTACATGGGGCATGGTAGAGGTGGGGGGAGTTAGTGAGCATCCATTCAATGGTGGAGCTAGAAAATAAGTCTTTATTGAAACAGATGGGGGGGGGGTGTAAGCAGTTGATGGAAACCATGTAGGTTGATACTAGATTGAGGAGAGTTACTAGTAAGTTTGGACTAGTCTATATTGACATCACCAAGAATGAGAGTTTCATAGTCTTAAGTTTCAGCTAAACCAGGATAGGATATTTTCGAGGGTGGGTATATTATTTCCAGGGGGGATGTAGATGGAGGTGACAACAAATTTCTTGTGTGTATTTAGATGGCAGTTTAGGATGAGAAGTTCAGTAGGATGGAAGTTGGGGATGGGGATAGTGACAGGAGAGAGATTTAGGCTATCTGAGTAGAGTATGGCTACACCACCACCTTTTTTGGGGCTCTATCAACACGATAGATGTAATCAGGTGGCAGTATTTCACTGTTAGTGATACGTGACTTGAGCCAAGTTTCGGACAAGGCAAGGATGTTAGGATTTGTATGGGCTATCCAGGAATGCAGCTCTGAGATCTTGTTAGTTAGACTTTGAATGTTTATAGAATATATGGATAGGTGCTTATGAGCTGAAGTCTGTTGTATCTGAGTATGGGTATGGTTAGTGTGGGCGGTACAGGTGGGGGAACCTTTAAGTAGGCTGGGGAGGTAGGACTGATTTGAGTGAAATGAGGTTAAAGCTGAAAGGTATAAGAGTAGTGTAGTGGCAAAGAAGAGCATTTGCATTGTTAGGGGATGATTGAGAGTTTGTATAGGGAGTGAAATTGAGTAGGGAAGGAAGTGAGGTGGATGGGGATGCAGTACAAGCAGGAAGTGTGTTGTGAGAGGCTGAGCTGACAGGAAGGAGAGGGAATGGAGACTATGTGTAATTGATGTAGGGTGGGTGGGAATGGGGGTAGGGTAATGGAGCGGCAATTACGCCCCTGGAGAAAATTCCAGAAACAATCAGGAAATCAGATAAGTTAGGCAGATGTGAGATTGAGAAGGCAGGGGGCAGAGGTACAGAGACAAAAAGACAGACTAGGTCGGTAGGGATGCACAGCAGAAGATTAGAGTACCAAACCAGGGCATTTGACTGTAGGAGGTTCAGGCTGGGTTTGTCACAGGACCTGGATACCGCAGAGACTATTGTTATCCTTATCAGGCTGTTGCACAGTGTGGGACTGCAAGGCTGGTGAATGGGATGGAGGGAATAGAGTATTAGTATCTATAATTGACAGGGGGTGTGGGGGAGGGGCTTGCCCTTCCTGCAAAAAATTATATTGTTTAGTTTGCTTGCTCTGAGGATAACTTTTGGAGTGTGCCAAACAGTGTCAGTGTTGTGATGCGTCATGCTATATCCATATCCATGGTGTTAGATATGTTGTAAAATATGCTGTGCTTAGTGTAGGGAATAATTTTCACCACATATTATATAACCATATACAGTGTAGCGATGTAGGAAACTTTGCATATCTAATACAAGGCCCATAGTTATTCCAGTTATTTTTTTTTTCTGTATCTCCCATTCATTTTAGTGGGTTATGTTTATGTGCTGTGCCCTTTGTGGAACAGCAGTAACTATAGTTCTAGGTATTGTTTACACATTGGTTGTGGTGTTGGCATATGGGATTCTGTAGGGATAGCTTAAATCATATTTTTTATTGTTTGAAGCATGTAGCAGTAGTATGTTTACTGTTTTATGGTAGTTTCTCTCTACTTTAGCTTTTAGACTTTTTGAGTTTAAGTATTATGTTGAGAGATGAATTCATTACAGGTCGGTTTGAGATTTTCTTTGCCACTTTGTGGTGTGTTTTTATTTTTGTGGTTGTCTTTTGGTGTTTATAGGGAAAGGGAAGTGTTTGTGCTGTGGTTCCAGTATGTGACTGAAGTCTTTGAGCAAGTATACCACTGCTGATCTGTTGTAATGGATATGCTGCCACTGAGTTGTAGCTTTTATTTTCTTTCTCTCTCTCCTTTTTGTTTTTGTGTGTGCGTTTGGGGGGGGGGGGGGTTACAAAATGAATCAGTCTGGGATTTATTTAGACCAAAGCAGTTTCCAAAGAAGCAGCACATGAGATTGGGTTTTACCTAGTGCCATGTTAAAGTTGTACTGGAATTCTGGCCATTATACTGATTACAGTGTGTTCACAGTGGCACTTTTTTTAAGAGGAGAGACCACTAGCAAAATAGGGTAGTATAATTGTAGGCTTGCTCATGTTTACTGAGTGCCACTAATGTGCAGATTTGTGAAGGTGTTGGATGAGTTCTCTAAGATAAGTAACAAGAACATTGTAGCTGTGGATAACCATGCAGTTTATACTAAGAACAACCTGGCAAAGGAAGACATTCCTTGTCTTTGATGATTTTTAGAAATAAAATTCGGGACAATGACCCCTTAAAAAGAAGTTTGTCAAATTTTTGATAAAACATTTTATGTTAATATTAGTAAAATACAATAAAATTAAAATTGCAAGAGTTTTTTTTCAGTTGTACCCATAAATCTTTTGTGGGAACAGTGAGGAATGATGAGTCAGTGTTTCTGACCTTATTAAATGAACTGAAATAACCAGATAGAAACATTGCACAGAGTAAGGGTCTGAAAATGTTGACAGATTACTAGTTATTTCTACATTATTGAAGATGGTTACCCCACAGGCTCCCATGTGAGATCTGTTTTATCTAAATGGGCCATAACCTTAGTGGAGAGTTTGTGCATCCAAGATAGTTGGACTGATATGTATCTCTGTAATAGCTTCATAGGTAGATGTTAGTCAACCAGTTAGACCATTAACAGCCTTGTTTAGAACACTTAACTGCTTGATATGCAGGGGTAGTTTAGTCCATAGTTAGGGAATATGCTTGGGTAAGAGCCTCTCATGCCATTGTGTCCTATTAATTTATTGATACAGAGTTGAGGTCCTTTGTATTTATATTTGTAAGCCTAGGAGGCTGGTCGGGGGGGAGGGGGGCTTAATGGCCAAGCATAGATCACGGTGGAGGATTCTATAGGAAACAGAATATTGAAAGAAGATAGTCAATCAGTCTGGATAACTAAGGGAATTGAGACCTGTAATATGCTTTGATTACAAATATCTGAAATTGAAATATATCTTTCCATAAATACACACCAATAAGAGGCATTATATTCAATAAAGAGGTTGATTAGAGACAAGAACAGTAGAAGCAAGACTTCTTTGGTTCTAGGTGATATGTTAATGAGTTGCTATTGATTATTAGTTGGACCAAATAGAAAGGTTCTCTAACTACAGTAGAGACATGATAAAGGACATAATGGTTCCTAGAGCTCTAATAACAATGGTTCATATGTTCATAGGTAGGTACTAGGCTATTGGCCCTAGGGCCTATATAAGCATTGGAATTTGAATTCCAGAAAACGTTGAGCAAAAGAGTTAGTACATGAGTAGTTTTCCCAGTTAATGGTGGGGTAGTTGAAATCAGCCATTATTAGGGTGTTGGGTTGTACCCTAATATTTTCCAGTGTATCAAGAAATGAGGAGTGGGAATCCTGGAGCATGGTGGGGGATCTGTAGCATGTCACAACTTGGATTGCGGTCTTGCCCAGAGTTAGTTGCACTTGATAATCCCGGATGCATTATGTTGAGCAACTAACCTAGAGGTGTGGATATCCTTAATGAATATTGACACACCTCCGCCTTTAGTGTTTCAGCTGGGTTAGGTGGCCGAAAGGAGTGGTATGAATAATAGCCTGGTAATGCAGGGGTGCTCTCTGAAACCTTGAACCAGGTCTCTGTCACTGCACAGATGTTGATGTTTTCCACTTTAAGGAGTGCCTTGAGTGAATGCATGTTGAGGTTTAGACTTCTAGCATTGAGTAGCATTACCCTCAGATTTTGCTTGCTTGTACCTGTTAAGGCGGTGAATTTGTCATTTGAACCTTGCCTAAAAATGGCACTATAAGGGTGGCAAGAGCCTTAGGCAGTGTCCGGACCCCCAAGGGCGACAGGTGGAGGCCATCAATGGCAAAGCAGTGTGGTCTGTCGATCATGTCATCCCAGGCAGACAGATACTGGATCCCCTTAGAATGACACCAGAAGTTTAGCCAATTGTTGAAGTCAATCATTTTGTCCTTGTACTTTGGTATCATTCTGGGTGATGGCAGGATGCTACTCAGGGCTAGGGTCATACATGCCTGGGCTACAAGATCGGAGAGCTCCTCCATGTCTCTTTTCATGTAGTCCAGGGAGCTACGTCTCAGATCATTCACACCGACATGGACAAAGACAGAGTCATATTCATACTTGTGGAGTGACCTGAGTGTATGTGTTATGTGGCGGATCCTGGCACCCAACAGGCAGCTGACAGTAACTTTCTCCTTGTTTAGTCTGGTGAGTGGAACATCAGTGTGCCTGACTATAGAGTCACCTATGACTAGAGTGTTGGGTACGTTGTTATGCCTTATGGGCTGTGGTTGAGTGGCACACTGAGTTTGTGGGCTGTGTGTCATTTGGGTTGTGTTGGGGGGTGGAGGTTGCTTGGCTTTCTGCTTTGGAGGTCTCTGTTGCTTGAGCAGATTTTTATTGAGAGCCTACGTGAATGTTGGTGTGTGTTTCGTGTTTCTATGTGTGTGTTTTGGTGGTGTAGGTTTTGAGGGGCTATGTGATGAGTGTGGAGTGGTGCAAGTGTTTACCTTCGCCTCTTGACTGTCTAGTCCAGTCTTTGGTGAAGAGAGCTTTGCTTCCAGTTTGGCTATATAAGTGCATCTCTCACAGGTTGTAGAGTTGGGTGATTGGAGGAGTGGGTTGTCTGTGTACATGAGGCAATTGCTGCATTGCCCCAAGATGCCCAGATTCATCAGGTAGACAGGTGAAAACACCTGGAGCTGACCCTTAGGCATGCCTGGATAGGTGCTTATTTATTAAGTACTAAAAATGTTTTCCTCTAGGTAAGTGAGGAAAGTTGAGTGCTGTAGTAATTTGTAGCTTATTTTGTGCTTACAACAAGTTCTGAACAAGTGCTGAGCTCAAAGAAACAGATTTTAGTGCTAAAACTAAAAACTGGCTAGTTCTAAGGGAAAATTTGAAGAGCAGACTTTATGGCGCCAGGAATAGTTTAACCCTAGCTAAGCGGAGATGCATAAAGTGTATTTTTTTTGTAATATAACAGTAGCAAATGTTCTTAAAGGGTATGTCATTTGTGTAGTCTACTGAATTATTTAATTTACCAGAGTAGACTATACTACATTTGTTGGCATTTAATTTGAGGCTATGATTTGCTTAGTCCATCCTATCCTGAAGTGCCTTCACATTATTGGGTGTTTGAATAACAACCCCATAGTTTCAAGTAATCAGCAAATTTTGTTAAGTACAACCATGGAATAACAGTCTGTAGATAAAAGAAATAAATGACAATTAGAAGGTGATCAAATACTTTTAGGTTCATAGGTGTTTACTAGGCTAATGACCACAAGGGCTTTTTTAAGCCTAACCATGCATCCCAAATCTCTGACAAGTTATGGTACCCTTGATAAGTGTAAGCAGGGGCTTTGGATGTGAAACATTTACAAGCAGGTGCCTGGGAGATGAACCATTTACAGGCTATCTGTGTCCATTAGAGATGTAAGTGCCAAACCAGGGACGAATTCCCATCAAATTGTCCAAGTTACACTTGAACTGGGTTAGGGAGGAACTATGCTTCACATGGATGAGGAGCTTGTTTCAGAGAAGGGGGTAGTCTCTGTGATACATACCTGTTTCCAGCAGGTCCTATTGATATCAAAAGCAAGGATGTTCTTCATCTCACATTGCTGCAGTCCTTACACTTGGGTAGTCCGCTGTCCTCGGTCGGCCCGAATATCAAAGTATAAGGCTGACGTCGGTCAAGGCGCATTTGACTGACATCAGGACGTCAGGGTACAAATGCGCATGACCGACGTCATATCCTCAGTCTTTTTTGCCGCATGGTCCGATGCAGAAGCAGCATTGCAAGTGCCGGTTGGCGTTCTGAGATTTTTCGATTTCGAAGTTTCAGACCGAGTTCAAAGTTGGCTAAGTACCCGTTAGAATATTTTAGTTTTTCTTGCCTCAGTGATTTACGGATGTCAGAAAAAGTCAATAATTGCATTTCTTGTGGGAAACAGATACCGCATAGAGATTATCATACTTTGTGTATTCCTTGCTTAGGGCCTGAGCACGGCGTTGTTGGCTGTCGCTCTTGTGCTAGATTTAATAAACGCACTATAAAGAGAAGGTTGGATTGTGCAAGGTTAGTCTTTGGGAAGCGGTGCAATTATAAAATGCCGTCGGATGCTCCGACGCCCGCTTCTTCGAAGAAGCGCAAGGACAAGGCAGTTAAGCCTAGGCTAGAAGAACCGTCTGTACCGGATGCCGGTTCTTTAGAGGTGTCGGTGGAGCCGGTGGCTCCACCGGAGGTTTCTTTGTGTTCCCAGGGTGAGACTTTATTATTGCAAGATGTGGCCTCTCAGGAGGCAGGTCAGGCTGAGGGGGCTTCTCAGGTTACTGTACTCCCCTCCCTTCCTAGGGTGGCTAGGCCCTCTCCTTCTGTTTCAAAGGCTTCTCCCAGGGGCAGGCCAGGTTTAGCTTCAGTTGGTGTTACCCCTAGCTCTTCAGGAACTGTGCCCAAGAAGCATATGCTTAAAATGGCAGAAGATTTGATTACTTTGATTAGGGGTTCCATGCCCCCTCCTGATAAGAGACCTAGGGTGGAGCCTGAGCTGGGGGGTTTGGAGCAGGCTTCAGATGTTTCAGAGTCTTCGGCTGAAGACTTGCAGGAGTACTCTCCTTATTCTGATTCTGATGTGGATGATTCTACTCCTTCTGCTTCTCCTCCTGAGGATTTTTCTTTTTCAGAAACCCTTCATTCCATGAGGGAGCATTTTAAGTGGGAAGGTCAGGACTTCTCTGATTCCAGGAAAAGGCTTAGGGAATTTTTCTTTTTACCCCAGCATAGGCCTTTGGCTATACCTCCTGTTTTGGATGTAGTGGAAGATGTTTTTACAGAGGCTTCTCTTAATCCTGATTCTTTGCCTCCTGCTCCTGTTAAGCCGGATATGTATTACAGGGTGCCTGAAGCTCATAAGTATCTTTTTAAGAGTCCTAGGGCAGACCCAGAAACTGTTAGCCAGGGACCTAAAGGTGTTAAGGCTTCTGTTGTTAAGAATCCGGTTCCTGCAGACAAAGAGGCTAGGGCCTTGGATAGATGGGGAAAGAAAGTTTATACTTCTTCCACTCTTGCTATGAGGGCTTTGAATTGCCAGTTTCACATGTTGAAATACCAAAACTATCTCCTTTCACAATTGAAGTCTAAGGTTGATGCTCTGGCAGAAGGTATTGATTGTAAAGAGTTGCAAGATTTAGTACATGTTTCTGAACAGGTGGGTAAGCATTCTTTGCAATGTGGTTTTGATGCTGTACAGGCCTCGTCTAGGGTGGCTGCCACTGGGTCAGTTCTTCGCAGGCACGCCTGGCTAAGGGATCAAAATTTGTCTGAACATGTTAAAACAAGGATTTTTGATGCTCCTTTACAATCTGACGTGTTGTTTGGTCCTCCTGTTGAGGCAGTTTTGAAGAAAATGGAAGAGAAGGCCAAGTCTATGCAGACTGTTAAAGATGTTTTGCAGGTCCAGCCTCCAAAGTTTAGTAGAAATTGGCCTACTAAGGGGTGGACGTATCCTTCTTATGATTCCCAGTCTAGGGGTAGATTTAGACGTGGTAGGGGCAGAGCTCAGGGCTCTTTCAGGCCTAGAACAGGGAGTTCTCCTGCACAGTCTTCGGGTGAGGGCAGGGGTCAGTCCTTTCGTAAACAGACCCAATGACCTACCTTTTCAGCTGCCAGAGCCTTCTCGTCTGGCAGCACCTTTGGGAGGAAGGTTGGCACTTTTCAAAGAAAATTGGAGTTTAATTACCCAAGACAGATGGGTATTGGATATCATCCACCACGGCTATTATTTCCATACCTTGCCTCCTTTCAAAGGCATGCCAGACGTTCCTCCTCAACAAAGAATAGAGGCTCACAAGCAGGTTTCTCTGTTGCTCCAAATAGGGGCCATACAGCCGGTCCCTATGCCAGACGTGGGCCTAGGATTTTATTCTCGCCTGTTCCTAGTACCAAAGAAGGGGAACACGTGGAGACCAATTTTGGATTTATCTATCCTCAACACTTATCTGGACATTCCCAAGTTCAAAATGTTGACGTTGCAGCAGCTTTTACCTCTGCTGGGCAAAGATCATTGGATGGTAACTTTGGATCTCAAGGAGGCTTACCTTCATGTTCCTATCAGACTAAGTTGCAGGAAGTATCTGCGTTTGAGTGGGACTTCTCACTATCAGTTCTCTGCATTGCCCTTTGGCTTATCTACTGCGCCCAGAGTGTTCACGAAAGTTCTGGCTCCAGTGATAGCTTTCTTCAGGCTAAAAGGAATACAGATCTATCCTTATTTGGACGACTGCCTGATTCTGGCTCAAGGTAGGGAAGAGCTTCTTCATCATTTGGAATATGTGATAGCAGTGCTAAGATGCCTGGGGTATTCTGTGAACGAAATAAAGTCCAGTCTAGTACCCTCTCAGGGCATGTGCTTTCTGGGTGTGAGACTGAATACAGCATCCCAGATGGCCTTTTTAACCCGGACAAACAAAAGAGTCTATCCCTTTACTTCCATCAACTATCTCATCAGTCCGGGCTGACTGCAAGGACAGTCCTTCAAGCCTTAGGGTTCATGGCATCTTGTATTCTGGTGCTTCCCAATGCCAAACTGCATATGAGGAAGCTACAATGGTATCTCAAAATGTATGGACACAGCACTGCCAGGATCTGGACACTGTCATTCAAATAATACCTTGCATTCAAAAGGAATTTTTGTGGTGGGCTCAGGAATGTCACCTAAACAAGGGACTCTCTGTGACCCGGCCAGAGGCGAGTCAGATTTTAACGACAGATGCCTCAGACAAAGCTTGGGGAGCTCATCTAAATGGAAAGTGGATACAAGGCAAGTGGCCTGCCAGACTACAACATCTACATATCAACATGAAGGAGATGTTAGCAGTCCAGTTTGCATTAATAGCTTTCAAGGAATTACTTCTTCCAGGGCAGGTGTTGATTCTAACAGACAACACAACTGTCATGTGGTACATCAACAAGCAAGGGGAACGATTCTTATCCTCTATGCAGGCAAGCAATGATTTTGTGGGAGACTGCTCTCAGTTTACAGCTCAATCTTCAGGCAAGGTTTCTGCCAGGAGCACAGAACTCCTTAGCATATGTGTTGAGCAGGCAATTATGGATCCCCACGAGTGGAAATTGGATCCTCATGTATTTCAGAAATTGACAGTGTCATGGGGAACTCCAGACATAGATCTGTTCGCTTCTCCACTAAACCATCAGCTGCCAAAGTTTTGCACAAAAGGTTTCATCCCACAGCTTGGAGAGTGGATGCTCTTTCTTTCAATTGGAGCAATCTTCATGTGTATGCCTTTCCACCTCTGCCTCTCCTCCCAAAGGTACTTCTAAAGGTCAGACAGGACAAGCCAAGGATGATTTTAATAGCTCCGGATTGGCCTCGACAGCACTGGTACCCATTACTGAGAAGTCTGGTGGAAGCCTCCATGGCCTTTGCCTTGATTCCACACCTGTTGTCACAGGAGGACAGCCATTTGCTAAATGTCAAGCTTCACTCTCTGCACCTAACAGCCTGGCATATTCTGTTTTGAACCATAGTGGGCCTCCACTTCCTCAGCAAGTTTTGAATGTTATTTTGGAAGCTAGAAGGCCTAGTACAAGGAAAGTGTACGCAGACAAATGGAAGAGATTTTTATTTTGGAGTGCAGCAAAGATTTTGATGTTTCTGAGCCTAATTTGTGTGTGGCTCTTCAATATCTTACTGAGTTACTAGACAAAGGTTTGTCTTTCTTCTATTAAAGTTCATGCTGCAGCAATTTCGTCTCACTATGATTGCGACCCACCATTGTTTTCTCATCCTTTGTTCAAGCAATTTCTTAGAGGGGCAAAGAATATAAGACCCCACGAAGAGCTCCTACTCCTGCTTGGGATCTCAATTTTGTGTTGGAGAAACTCACTCTACAACCTTTTGAGCCTGCAGCTACTTCTGAGTTGAAATATTTGTCATGGAAGACTGCTTTTTTGTTGGCCATTACCTCTGCAAGAAGGGTTTCTGAATTGCAGGCCCTTATGGCGGTTGAGCCTTTCTTGATTTTCCATAAGGATAGGGTATCATTACGTACTAATCCTTCCTTTATGCCTAAGGTGGTTTCTAGTGTGGCTTTAAACCAAACTATTCATTTGCCTACTTTTTATGCAAATCCCCAAAATAAAGGGGAAAAGATTTTGCACACTTTAGATGTACACAGGCAGTTACGTTATTATTTGGACAGAACTAAAGGGTTCAGGCAGTCTCAGCAGTTGTTTGTTTCTTTTGCTTTGAGTTCTCAGGGCAAGCCTGTGTCAAAACAAACTATTTCTAAGTGGATTGGGTTTTGCATTGCTTTCTGTTATTCCCATCATGGCAAGGAGATTCCAGCTGGGATTAGGCCTCATTCCACTAGGGCTACTGCCACTTCAACAGCTTTTGAGGGGAGTGGCAACCAAGGATATTTTGGAGGCAGCTACTTGGAGTTCAGTGCATACTTTCTCTAGGCATTATCACCTGCCACTTTACTCTAAATCCAGGGCTGGTTTTGCCACTGCTGTTTTGCAGGGCATTTTGGCAGCTCCTGCTTCCTTGTAGTTAGCCATCCTCCCTTACCTCTGCTTTGGGATTCTACCCAAGTGTAAGGACTGCAGCAATGTGAGATGAAGAACATAGTACAGTTTTGTACCTACCATAAATGTAGATGTTCAAGATCTACATTGCTGCAGTCCAATTTACCTCCCTCCTTCCCTCTGTAGTTAGAGGTGGTTGTGTGGGTTGGGTTGTACATATTGTGTATATTGTATATATTGTACATATAGTTAGTGCAAGGGTGGTTGGTTGGTTGTTTGCTGTCTTTTGGTTTTGACCTTTATTTTTAGGGTCTTCTGACATCTGGGGCAAGAAAAGACTGAGGATATGACGTCGGTCATGCGCATTTGTACCCTGACGTCCTGATGTCAGTCAAATGCGCCTTGACCGACGTCAGCCTTATACTTTGATATTCGGGCCGACCGAGGACAGCGGACTACCCAAGTGTAAGGACTGCAGCAATGTAGATCTTCGAACATCTACATTGATGGTAGGTACAAAACTGTACTTTTACATCTTTAGCAAAGGTAAGGTACTGTTTGTTTAGCAGATATGCAGAAGGTCCATCAGAGTAGGTTCTGACAGTGCCTTGTATGCCAGGCATAAATCTCTCCTCAGCAGCCTCTAGGAGATAGCATATAGGGATAGGGCCTTCGGGCAGTCTGCATAGGACATGTTACTTATGCCCTGTATTCTTTTAGTGAGGATGCTTCAATTGTTGGATCTGTTTGGTTAGGTACATACCAAAGGTGGCATTATACTCAATGATGGGACTAATGAATGTCAAATAGAGCCACATTTGTGACATTTTACTTACCAACATGGCACCTGCAACTGTAACGTGTTTTGCCCAACAACCAATTTTTAGTCACCTTTACTACATATGGATTGACGTTAGGTCCACCAGTTTGTCCACTGCCTGCATGGGGGACTGCATTAAATGCCTTGGCTTGGTCCAAGTTAATTATCAGCTGCCCATATTATGCCTTTAAAGACGCTTATAAGGTTAAGAAAGCATGACGTGTCTTTGATAAAGCCATATAGATCTGGGTTCAGGACTAAGAGATTTTTAGTTTCTCAGTTTATTAGGTCATAAGTAATAATTTCTATGGTATTACAAAAAGGCTGATAAGACTAATAGAGCTATAGTTACTAGGGTTGGTGGGTGAACCTGTGTTATGCAGGGGTATCTCGTTGGCTATTCTCCATGCTTTGGCGACCCATTTCACTCTATAACTTTCATTAATGTGATTTAGTAGATGTTCCGATAGGTCACATTCCACACTAATTATTAATCTTCCCAGTATATTATAAGGGCCTATGGGTGTGACATTCTTTGTTCAAGAAAAGGCTGCAAGGTCATGGGGTAAGGGGTTCACGACTGAGAAATTGGGGGTTGGTTATGAAGGTGAGTGTGAGGTATGTTCACACAAATTTGGAAGGCTGGGATATTAATTCTTTGGGATCAAAATGAGTAGCATTATGAGTCAATTCAGAACTGTGAAGGGTGGTGGTTAATTTACTTTTGACATTAGTGTATATTTTATGTTCTTTTCTGACTGCTGTTTTAAATTCTTTGTTGGCATGTTTGAATGCTATCTTAACATGAAAGGTATATGACCACCACTAAAACTTAGCACTTTTCTTTTGTAATAAAGTTTTGCTTTCTCAATACAACTTTT
Organism: Protopterus annectens; assembly: GCF_019279795.1. Taxonomy (NCBI): domain Eukaryota; kingdom Metazoa; phylum Chordata; order Ceratodontiformes; family Protopteridae; genus Protopterus; species Protopterus annectens. The sequence goes on from NC_056738.1 coordinate 508,401,888, forward strand.
TTGATGAGAGGAGAATTCCGGGGTTCCTATTACGTGATCAAAGATGCATTCTGTTGAATGCATCTTGATCGAACATAAAAGAATGAAAAGGCAAAATAGAGAAGCAGCTTTTAAGCAAATTCTTTCCCTGGGAAAGAATTCGCTTGGCCTCTTCCGTTACGTTGCCATTTTCGGCACTGTAGTGCGATCTCAGAGTTGGTATGTTTAAGTAGAGGGTGTGCCCCCCACGACAGGGGGTATGGGGGGCAAAGCCACCCACTTTATGTAATGTTTTAAAGTCTCCCCCCCCTTGGAAAAAAAAAATCGCTGTTCTGAGGTTTCGACATTGTAAGCTTTCACTTAAGATGGGGTCGATTAATCATCATTCGCTTTTTTAAGCATTCAGTGATGTAATGTAGACCCAAATTCCGAGGTAATGATTTTGGTTTTATTTATAGGGTCAGTTTGAGTAAGGTTACAGTGGAATTATTTAAGTCACTAACCTATGCAACCATTGCTCTACACCAATAGTCAACTCCTCCCTGGTTAGATCCAACCACAAAATAATCACCTTGGAAATCCCCCCCCCCCCCCCCGCAAAGGTAACCACCATGAAAACCTTCTCCAAAAATAATTTTGGGCTCCTAAAACAGAGGTGGCTAAATTCACTGCACTTGCATGACCACCGAATCATACACCAATACACTGTATGAACACGTACACAAATGCATGGATCTCGCCATACCCAATAGAAACAAGATGCTCTCCTCCAAAAAAAGGAAGCCAATCTGGTGGTCCTCCACCATAAACAAACTCTACAACATAAGGAGGAAACTGGTGAGGAATAAGGTGAAGTCCCAAGACTGGAAAAACTCCCTTATCAGTCTCAACAAAAAGTTGAGATCCCTCATCAAATCCTCTAAAGCTAGCTATGAAAACAGAATTGCAGCAGTAAGTAAAGACAACCACAAGGCCTTCTATAGTAATGTAAAGAATTTCCATGCCAATACCCAGATTTTCTCTGAGCTACTGCACGATGGTACCTCCTATACCGAGCCAACAGATATTGCCAATATACTGGCCGACAGATTCAGTGCCAACTTTACCACTCCCCCCCAAGGGACCAGTCACAATGCCAGTAGATTGCCAGGCACCCAGTATTACTGCTGCACAGGTTAAAACAGCACTGTCCAAGGCCAAGAATACAGCTTCTATGGGACCTGGCAATATTCCTGGATGTGTTCTACATGAACTACAGAGTGAACTGGCACCTCACCTGCGTGCCCTGTTCAATCACAGCCTCACCTCATGCTTTGTCCCTACCAAATGGCACACTGCTACAGTCAACCCTCTCCACAAAAGAGGAGCGACTACAGACCCTGGGAACTATCGCCCCATTAGCCTGACAAATCTGATATGAAAAGCTATGGAACGCATCATCATGGACCTAATAAACAAGGATATAGGGAATCTCCAAACTCTGGATCCCAAACAGTTTGGATTTGTGAAGGGTAGATCATGCCTGCTCAACTTCTTTGTGTCAGTCACCAGAGCTGTGGATGAAGACAAGCCTGCCTTGATCTGGCTAAGGCCTTTGATACCATTCCCACTAAGCTAGGCATCAACCCCTTTATCACTAGGTGGGTTTTAAATTGGCTCACAGGTAGAACCCACAGTGTGAAAGTAGCTGACTCAAAGTCAAACTGCCGACCAGTCACGAGTGGAGTCCCACAGGTTCGGTCCTGGGTCCTCTCCTGTTTGGTATATGCTTCTCTGAAGTCCAGGCCAATACGAAGGGACGCTGGCTGGCAAAGTTCGCAGACGATTGCAAGTTGGGAGCTATTATTAACTCCCCAAGTGATGTTAACATTCTACAGAAAGGCCTCACTGAGACCAACGACTGGTGTCAGAACCATGGCTTTAAGCTCAGTGCCAAAAAATGTGTCATCCCCTTTGGGAAAAACCCAGTTCCCATGAACTACCACATCGATGGTAGTCCACTTAACACAGAAGGTGTTATAAGAGATCTGGGAACTCGGGTTGACAGCAAACTCTCTTTTGACCACCCCATTGCCACTGTGATCAGAAATTCTTTCTATGTGGCACATCTCATTACTAAGGGTTTTGCATCCAGGAAGAAAGACGTTATTGTCTCCCCCTACTCTCCCATCATTGGGCCAATCATTGAGTACAATGCCCCATTTGACATGTACCTCACTAAACACCTGCAACAACTGGAGAGGCCGCAAAAGTACCTCACAAAGAAGATCCTAGGCCTTAAACATTTGTCCTATATGGACAGACTAAAAAAACTCCCAACTATTCTGTCTCATATCGCCTACTTAGAGGCGATCTCTGCTTGACTTACAAAGCCATGTCTGACCCAGCTCTGTTAGAAATGCTACATCTAAAGAAATCCAAATCCCGCCCCACCACACACTCCGGAGACCTCAACCTCATTACCACAATCAGCAAAACATGCTGGAGAGACAGGTTCATAACCCAGAGACTGCCCATGTTATGGAATAGACTTCCCATACATGTCAAGCAGAGCACCTCACTGGCCCTCTTCAAGAGAAATCTTTATGAGTGGATGGGAAATAGAAAATTAACCCCAGGGATCACTCCAGTGGATTTACTCGACAGAGGCACTAGGAACTAAGGTTGGGTGGTACAATGCCAGGGTAAGCCAATGGGTTAGGCTTGTAAAGGCTCCAGGGCCATTAGTCTAGTACACACCTATGAACCTATAAGTAGATACAGTAGATTTGCTTTTGTGAAGTCTTTGAATGCCAGTGTATTTGAGGGGGGGGCCTCCAGTCTTATATGTAAAATCACCAATTTTTGGCATGATATGATGATGGAAGAGGATACCTGCTGAAATCTATTAAGAGGTAGCAGTTTTAGGAAGGCAAGATTCAGGATATTGTGTCCCCTAGACAGCACTGAGCATACATTCCATCTGTAAGTGAGCCTATATATATATATATATATATATATATATATATATATATATATATATATATTTTGCAAGGTAATTGAAGTCACCTGGAATGACTGTATCAGGAAATATAGGGATACTGGTTATGGTATTATCATGGTAGCTATCATGATCTCTGCATGTGATGAATGTCCGTCTCTGAAGTGGTAGCTGATTGTGTTTATGATGACGTGGATTTCCAAAATTTCAAAGTTAAGGGTAAGCAAGTATGCTTTAATAAGAGGAGGTCTGTGACAAAGCTGCACCTAGTCTAAACATTTGATACGTGCTAAACCTGGAAGTAGAGGGGAAACCAAGTCTTTTGTTACCACACACACACACACACAGACGTACAAATATATGGGATTACCTAAAGTAATCTAATAGCATAAGATCGACAGTCAGTATATTGACAGCAAAATATTTAAACTTAAAAATATGTAAACTGAAAAATGTCTAAATGCAAAACACTGACAAAATTGAAGTTATACTAGGGAAATGTTTGGGAGAGCAAGTTGTCCAGATTCATTGAATACCTAGACATCACAATAGTGTGTACAGTCCCTCAAATCAACAAGGCTGTTTCTTGTTTTATTCTGTTTTTTTTTTTTTTTTTGAACGTACAATATTTTGAAGAAAAAGTTATCTGAAAAAAAGATAAAAATGCAGCGAGTGCTATCAGACTTGCTACAGAAGGGATAAGAGCTGACAGGGATTACAGATTAGCCTAAGTGCTAGTATGTTTAGTGACGGGTCTACTTCACATAATCAAACATCCAAATGCTCGACTTTCATATGGTCAAACATTTGAATGTTCGAAAATGTGAAAAAAATAAATAAATAAAATAAACAGTGCTAGTAGGGGGGCAAGCCCCCCTGCACCCCCCGCTATTTAAATATACCAACTCCGAGATCGCACTACATTGCGGTAAAGGGAAATCTTCCCATTCCACGCTCTATGGAAATCCCCATTCAGACTGGTCGAGCTTTTAAATGTTCAATCATATGGTCTTGGCCATATGAAAGTCGAGCTTTTAAAAGTTCGACCATCTGAAGGGGACCCTTAGTGACATGTAAGTGTAATACAGTTATAAATCAGTTTGAGGTGGAATTATGTCACTTAGCAAGTACGTTTAGTTTAATTAAAGATATTCCACCTTGTAGTGTATACACATCTTATTATAGATGCTAGAAGCAGAAATATAAGCTGACTTGTGACCATGCCCCGGTATTTAACTATTTTAGTGAACAACTTTTTTTCTGTCCATTAAATCAGGCATCAGTTTTTATAAAAGTTGTGTTTTAAGCATTTGTTGTGTGAAAATGAAAGTTGATTTAATGGACAATTAAAAATTTGTGTTTGGTGTGCTGCAGCTTTATTTTTCTTATGTTGCAGTCAATCGGTATGTCTGCTGGTGGAGGAAGGACTTAGCTTTAGGTGATCTTATCTTTTCTTTGCTATTATATGACCATGAAGTTAGTGTATTTAAGTAAGGGCAGTCAGGGGATGCAATGATTCTTGCTCACGTTCTTAAAAATTGTTGTTCAGTGATTTCTTTGCGGTTTTTTGCATTGAAAAATGAAATTTTGATCACTGAATGTTTTGCATCAAATAATTTTGATTACTTAATTTCAGTTTATAACATTTATTCATAATTCACTTTATTGAAACTAATCTGTCTAGCATTAATATACCCTGTTAGTTAGACGGCTACTCTTTCTGTGTCCCATTGAGAGTAGAATTCTCTATGGTAGTACCAGAGTTGGGTTGAATATTATAATGTCTCTCCTTGGTGATGAAATATACTTCCATTTTTTTAAAGAAATAAGTAGCCCCAGGCCGAAAAAATTAAAAGGCTCTAGCTATCACTTCAGAGGAGGCCAACTTTTCAGAGAGTTAAGGCTTTTGATTTACATTGAATTAAAAAGTAAAAAAAAAAAAAATTATTGTTTATTGCTTTTATTGTTTTAATTCAAACCCTGTGTTATTGGTTACTGAGTGCATTGAATTAATGGGAAGCTGAATTCATTGTTTTGAGTCAAGATACTGAGAGTAGCTAAGGTGAATGAAAAAAAGAAAGATTAAACAGGAAGAAACAAGTGCTAAAATTGATTACTGACAGGGCTACATAAATGAGACAGTGTTGCAGTGTTGTATTTCAGAGGTTTGGAAAGCTGTAATTCATTTCTGTAGGCCCTTGGGGGAATGCTAATAGATGATTGAAGCTGTCATCCCCAATGTGGGTGACAGCAGCAAGTTGCCGAAGCTGAGGCTGATGACTAAAAATGAGGCAGGACATCTTGTATCAACATATGTGTTTGTGTATATTTTTCCTTGAAACCATACAGACACACACACACAAACGCACTCACCCAGCATGTATATTTGCAACATATATGAATAAGTATCAAAATATGTGTGAAAATTTTCAGTTTTAAGTAATTTTGTTTTCTGCTACAATGCTCAAAATCATCACTTTTAAAAATGCATGTTTCTTACTTAGTTTTGGTATTGATATACCAGCACAGAATGTTTATGATATAATCACAGTTCTCATCATTCTGTGGTGTATACACCATGTCGCCTTTTTGTTTGCCGTGGAACTACTCAAGTTGTCCAAAAAAGGAGGGAAAGTTTCATAATGCTTTTACCTTGTTTTCTAATTTGTATGGTGCAGCTACAGGCCACATATGACCAGACTGACATAATGCTAGAGGTTCAGTGGCACTGATAACTGTGGTTACCATTTCTTTTAAAGCTGATATTTTCTGGTTGCTGCATTGTCCTTTAACCATAACCTGTATTTTTTTCATTCTATGCACTCACTGTTTAATACTCTCATTTCAAAACTGATTTTTGAGCCTTCTTGTTAGAAAATTGAACTACTTCCTTAATGGCCACGTGTGCCGCTGAATGAAGTATTTTCTTTCTTGGATGTTAAATCAGGTTTATGAGTAATGCACGTGTTGATCCATTTTACTTCTGGACTTCTTTTTCTTTTCATTCAGTTGTACTTATGCTCCCATTAAGCTACATGCATCTTATGTTTGTACAAATCTGCCTTCCTCAAAATGACTTGCGTTTCACTTGATGTTTTGGTCTGCATCTTAGGTGACCTTCATGTGTGCTTAACAATCAGACCAATGGCTCATGCCTGGGATCTTAATTTTATACTAGAAAAGATAACTTTGCCTTCCTTTAAATCAGTGTAATCTTCCACCTTTAAGCTCCTGCCCTGGAAGACTACTATCTTTTCATATTACATGTCACTTCAGCAAAGCAAACCACCTAAATTCAAGCTGTGATATAAAAACCTCCTTACTTATTTGCCACAAATTAAGTTATAGCTCAGAACAAACTTCTATCAGTTTCCAGCTTTACTTTGTAACAAACCATTCAGCTCCCAGTATCTTACTAGATGTAAAAAAAAGGTGGAAACATCAGTGCTTTGTTGTACATAGAAGACTGCAACAACAGTACAAAATCATACAAAACTGCGGAGCATTTTTTTTTGTTCAGGACTGCCTGATCCATCCAGCAGGGATGTAGCCAGAGAATTAAATTTTGTACTCGTGCCCTCAACCCAACTGTCAGTTAAAAAAAATTGACACGTTAACGCCTTCCCCAGCACTTAAATGTTTGTATCACTTTCCTTGTAAAACAATTAAATATATTTTTTTAATCTATAGAACTCTTATTGGAGGCATTAATTTAGACAGTTGTGGACATAGTATGGCCTAAAAAGCCATGGTTTCTCTAAGTTGTTGTGAATTTCGGCTTTCTCCCAGTTAGGGGTCACCACAACGGAACTCCGGTCCGCTAATGATTGGCAGTTGATTTGTACGTGCTGATTTGCCAGCCCTAATGCACAACCTTCAACTAAGGTACGCCCATTCACGCATGTCTCCACACAGAAGACGCTCTAGCTGAGAGTCGAACCGGTCAGCGTCTTACTGTGAGGCGACAACGCTACCGCAGCACCACCACCGCGGATCATGGTTTCTCTAAGTAACATTTAAAAAAAATTGTACTCAGCAAAGTGCAAAGAGTATGCCTAGCTATATCATTGCCATCCACTATCAGAACTGTAAGGCATACTTTATGAAGTAACAAAATTAGAAAATCAGTAATAGAATGGTCAAAGGTCATTATGCTAGAAATTGTTAGCCCAAGACCTCTCTAATCCTATTACTGGTAGAGTATCCATACACACTCGACACTTACCCTTCTTACTATAAAAGAATGGGGCTGGTACAGTACTTCTCAAAGTATTCTCACTTAATGCATAACCAATTTTTCTTTTTTTCTTGTTTCCCCCTGCCTGAGCATTATTTCCCCAAAGGGGACCTGATAGGCGGCAAAAAAGTGCTGAGGTTATTGCACTGGCTGACTCAGACATCTTGATGTTGGTCAGAGGACATCTGCCATCTTCAGGATGAGGAGAAAATACTGTCATAGTCAGGTCAGACAAGGGTTTCCATGGCTGGAAATCCCATCAGTTATGACCACAACAGTGAATTCACTCGAATATCTACATTTATGATAAGTGTACACAACCGTACTTTCTAGAACCATTAAATAGGTCTACTTTTGATCCAGTATTTACTGCCCCTTTAAAATCTCTTTTGTGGAAGATCTTATTCATTGTGGCAATAACTCCAGCAGGAAGAATATCAGTGTTATAGGCCCTCTCTTCTAGTTTACCTTACTTAGTATTTTTTAAAGAAAGATTATTAATGCAAGCAAATCCATCTTTTTTTCCCAAGGTGGCATCTGAAACAAATTTAAACCGACCTATCCATCTACCTGTATTTTTCCCACCTACTCAGACAAGAGGGAATACATTCTCCACAAACGCATTCGATGTTCACAAGACAGCTGAGATTTTACCTGCATGGATTGCCAGCTTTTCATATCCTTTGCAACAAACAAGCTAGGCTCAAAGGTTTCTAAAGTCTTTTAACTCAGATGGCTTTGTATTACCTTCATCTATCTTGCTAACAACTGACCTTTACAGTGTAGACCTAAGGCTCATTCCACAAGTTCTGACAGATGGAATGAATTGGATATGGTAGTTACATAATATCCCTGTACTCTTCCCTTATCAGACCCATTATCGAGTACATTGCCCCCTTCGGCATGTACCTTGCCAAGCACATGCAGCACTTGGAGAGACCACAGAGGTTCCTGACCAGGAAAATCCAGGGTCTCAAACACCTATCCTATGCATATAGGCTAAAAGCCCTGTCCCTCTACTTAGTCTTGTACAGATTGCTCAGAAGTGACCTGTGTTTGGCATACAAGGCCATCTCAGACTTAGCCTTGATGGAGTTGTTGCATATCCGTAACTCAAACTCCACTCATGCAACCCACATGCAAGGCCTCGACCTGGTCTGTGACATTAATAGAACTTGTTGGTGGGATAGATTTGTGTCCCAATGACTCCCCCATCTGTGAACTAAACTCCCTGTCCATGTCAAGCAGAGTACCTCACTAGCCCTCTTTAAGAGGAATCTGGACAACTGAATGGGAAACAGAAAATATACCCCTAGGATTCCCACCTGTGTCCCTGCTGGACAGGGAAAACAGGTGCTGACTTTATGGGAACATGGGTGAATTCTCGGCTAGGCTGAGAAGGGCTTCCAGGCCAATAAGCTAGTATCGGCATATGAACCTATGAACATACTCACCATAACACTGGATCCATTCATCCATGCCCATCCTATATGACAACTGTTCTACCCTCCCCCTTTACATATTGCCATTTCTGTAGGACCTGAAGGACTGTTAGAGCTCCTCTCTATTGGGCTCCTCTGAGAATAGTCCTTCCTTCGCAACAAACTCAGTCTGAGGTAAGTTCACTCATGGATGCCTTACAGGAAAGAAAAAAAATGAAAGGATCTCAAGGCCGGGGCACTAGTTTTGCTGGGTTGGATCTGATAGTGCAAAGACCCATCAGTCGGATTGAACAAATATGAATGAAAGATGTGCTGTTATGATAACTGCATACCTTTCCTCACCAGAGAAGACTGGTGGGAAGAATAAGAGGAGGCAGCATTGCAGACTCCCCTGTTTATAATGATGTGCCATGTTATGGATTACCCTGTTTATAATGAAATTCACATGCTGTGGATTCCACCATTTCGAATTACATTTACATGCTGTACTCTCCTATTTATAATGACTGGGATATGTAATGGTAACGTGAGTAGGAACAATCCCCACAAACAACAGTATACTACTAGCAAGATAACTAGTGGGGAGATGGAGGGTGGTGAAAGACCATAACTTAAGTGATGCATTCTTTTGAAAACTGGTCATTATGTTAAATACTTTACATATATAATTTGCTGTTTGTGAGATCATTTTGACCATTAACAAAAATTCTTTGTAGGCTATGTGCAGAACTGCTGTCACATTTGTCAGTTTAGGAGGGGTTTATCCGCAGTCTGCCATCAAACATTTTTTTCACACCAAGTCATTTATTTCAGTAATATTTTAGATTAACTGGTCCATGCCTGTGAGCTGTATTTCTATGATTTTTGGTTATTTGCTGCAGTGTTTTATCTCTTAAATTTCCCCTGATTTATGGAACATTGCTTAAATGTATTCTCGGTAGATGCTATTGTGAAGCACTCTGTGCCATACTCATATGAAAAGGAGAAATGGCATTTTCATAGCAATCTCAGCTGGATTTTCAAGAATAACAAGAACGTGTGTTTTTGCTGAAATGTTTGTAATTTACCACACAGGAAGAAAAGCTAATGCAAGCCCATTATTCCTGCATCAGCTATTGAGGCCCATCCTTCAATGTAGCCCTTTCTGTATTCTTTTCCCTCTAATTTTTGCTTCTGCTGCTACTGACAATGCCTCGCTTGTTATCATTACCATTCGCCTAGCAAAATAGAAAGATGGAGCATCTGATAAATCCATTTCCTTTTTTTAATGAAGTTTCAGAAGGGAATGGAAGGTGTGACACAGATAGGAACAAGCTTGACCCTAATCTGAATGTTGTGCTACACAGTTCAGACTCTCCTGAAGAACAGAATCAGGCACACATCGAGGACTTGCATTTCTGTCCGAGTAGCAATGTCATTTTCTTATTATTATTTTGAAGGGCTTAAAAATAGGCAGAAAAGAAGACTCTTAATGGGCAGCCTGGTGCAAAAGCAGCATTGTATTAAGGCTCTCATTCCGTTTTCTTTTTATCAAGTGGCCATAGGATCTAACTGCAGCTCATGGCAAATTCTCTCTGCCTAAACACACACACGCACACAAAAGAATCACAAACCTTTTGTTTACCTTTACATCAGGGAAGTATATGAAGCAAGAATAAATTCAATACTAACTCACTGGAACAGAGGCACATTACACAGGGTCGGGAATAAGTTTGACATGCTTGAGATTTAGCCAGTGTAGAAAGGATTAAGTAGCAGGGGATTAAATTACCCTTTTGGGATGAAATGGAAGGGGAAGAAATTCCTACCATATTTGAGACCTTTGGTGAAGACAATGCATTACATAACACTGTGTTGCAGAGTATAAACCCTATTCTCACCCATGCTTTTATTATTCAGGTTTGTCTGAATAATCTCATTCTTACTCTTACTTTTTTGTGTAGACATTATTAATCCCAACCCAGATAATGACAAAGTTATCAGTGCCGGCATTTTCCAACACATTATTATAATGCTTGACTTTAGCAGATTCTGAACCTGTCACTTTATTTTACATATTACTATTGATAATGCATTTAGCATGCTGCTGTACTGTCCCTCATTGTGTGCATGTATATGTAGGAGCCTTATCTGCAAGGCCATGCAGCATATTATCATTAGAAAACAAAGACATTGGCAACCTTCAAACACTGGACCCCACCCGGTTTGGGTTCGTGAAGGGCCCATCTTGTCTCCTGAACCTGATTGACTTCTTCGAATCAGTCTCCAGAGCTATGGACAAAGGGTAAGGTGATCCACACAGCCTAGCTAGACCTCGCTAAGGCCTTTGACACCATCCCCCACTCTGGAATCATAGATAAGTTTATTAAGCTGGGCATTAATCCCTACATCACCCAATGGGTTGCCAACTGGCTTACTGACAGAACCCACACTGTAAAAGTAGCCGACTCCAAATCCGGCTCCAGACAAGTGACAAGTGGAGTACCTCAGGGTTAAGTCCTGGGACCTCTCTTGTTTAGCATCTACTTCTCTGAAGTACAGGCCAACACTAAGGGACTCTGGCTAACAAAGTTTGCAGATGGCTGCAAACTGGGAGCCATTATTGAATTCCCAAATTATGTAGATACTCTACAAAAGGACCTTACAGAAACAGATACTTGGTGCCAGAGCCATGGGCTTAAACTCAATGCCAAGAAATGTATAGTTATCCCCTTTGGAAAAAAACATGTACCCGTGAATTACCACATAGGTGACAGTACACTAAACACCAAAAGTGTGATAAGAGACTTAGGGACACAGGTGGACAGTGGTCTCACCTTCGATAACCACATTGTCACAACAGTCAGGAAATCCTTCTATGTGGCACACCTCATCACTAAGGGCTTTTCATCCAGAAAAAAGGAGGTCATTGTCCCACTGTACTCATTAGACCCATTATAGAATACAACTCCCCATTTGGTAAGTACCTCTCAAGACATCTGCAACAACTGGAAAGGCCGCAGAAATACCTCACTAAAAGAATCACAGGCCTAAAGCAGATGCCCTACGCTGACCACCTTAAAAAACTCCAGCTATACTCTGTTGCATATCGTCTACTCAGAGGCAATCTCTGCATAACATACAAGGCCATGTCAAACCCAGAGCTGTTGGACATGCTACACTTAAAGAAATCCCTATCCCTCAGAGCCACACATTCCAGGGATCTAAACCTTGTCATCACAATAAACAAAACATGCTGGAGGGATAGGTTCCTGACCCAGCGACTCCCCAGACTCTGGAACAGACTGCCCATACATGTCAAGCAGAGTGCCTCTTTGGCCCTCTTCAAAAGAAACCTTGATGATTGGATGGGAGAAAGGAAATTCACCCCGGGGATCACGCCAGTCGCCCTGCTAGACAGGGGTCCAGGGAAGTAAATAGTGTGGGAAGAAATAGCCAGGGAATTGTTATGGCTAGGCTTGTATAGGCCCTAGGGCTGATAGCCTAGTACCAACCTATGAACCTATATATATATATATATATATATATATATATATATATATATATATATATATATATATATATATATATATATATATATATATATATATATATACATATATAAAACTATATATATATATATATATATATATATATATATACATATATAAAACTATATATATATATATATATACACATATATAAAGTCATATATACTCATGCGCACACACACACACATATATATTATATATATGTGTAAATACTATTACGAGGTTGATGCAGTATTTTGTTGCCAGACTTTCACCACTTGTAGAAACTGCAGATTTTCTCACTGGACCTCCACTAAAAATGGCCACAATCCCATTGGATATCACAAAAGCCAAAGCATAGAAAAAAAACAAAAACGAAGAGGAAAATTGCTCACACTAGTGACTGTTACACAGTTCATCCTATTGCTGTTGCTAATCAACTTATCGTATCCAGCAAGAATGCATATACTTGTGTTTGCACAAGTTAAGCAAAGGCTTGTCAAGGTGGCTGCTACATGCTTTTCTCCCATACCTATGCATTTTTATTGTAAACAAGCAGATTACATTAATAATGTCAGACCTTTTGTAGGATTAGCAAGCAGGAAATCCAATCCAGTTTAGTAGAGCTGCAGGAACCAGCAGGATTAATTCAGGGAGCTATGTTAGAAGCACAGATTTCAGAAGCTTCTAGCAAGGTTATTAGAATAAAGAGGCTCATGAAAATAAAGTGAAGATGCAGACCCCTAACAGAATTAATAGTCAATGAATCCAAACTAGTCCTTAAAGAGTCTAATTCCTTAATTTATAATTAAACACATTTGGATGCATGTAGTGTTTTTATTTGTGTGAATAACCCCTTGGAAGATTTAACTGATCCATGCAATCATAAGGGTTAAATCAGGGGACTTACTACAGCATTATTGAAGTTGCAAAGCTCTTCTCAACAGTTATCACATCTGTTTGACTTGTTTGTTGTCAGTATGAATGTAAGCCTCAAGAGATAGAAATAGTACTTGTCCATGTTTATACCATGTCAGGTTCATCTGTCTAACTTACTAACTGTACAAAGTGCTGCCTAGGATTTTGGTGTTTTGGCAGACTTTTTACAAAAGATCAAATGCTAGATGATTTGTTCTAAATGGACATCCCAGTAGTGAAATAGCCCCACCCTAGTATCAGCAGAATTCCCTGGTTCTTAAAGCCAGCAATTGTGAATTAGGGTTGCCACCTTCCTTCACGGCTAAAACCGGAGCAAAGCCATGCCCCTTGCGTCACCAGTAATCCCGCCCACCCCAACCCCCTCTCCCGCCAACATACCTCCTATTTTGTGATGTCACGACAGCATCACTCAATGGGAACGCCCTCTTTTTTCGTTCCCGCCGCCTGCTTTTGGCTGATTTACTATGCTTTTCTGTAAAAAAAGCATAGTAAATCAGCCGATTTACAAACTCCGATAGTCTGTTTCCTTTTTGAAACAGAATACCGGAGTTTGTACAGTGTTTTCCGGACTACCGGAGAATCAGTTTGATTCCCTGATAGTCCGGAAAAAAAACGGAGGGGTGGCAAGCTTATTGTGAATATGTATTATTTTTCTTAGGACAAAGCAGATGGTTGCACATCAGATGGCACTTCCCTCACAAAAAAAAAAAATAATAATCCAGAAGGAACACATCTGCTGCTAAACAAATATGAAACTGGAAGACTACAGAACAAAGAACATAATGACATTTGCAACCTGTGTTAAAGTATAATCTGCCATGTACATATTGGAGAGGATCTGGAGGCCGCTACCTTCATTGGGAGTCCAGTAAATGCTAATGCATCTCAGTCCAAAGTGACAAGCATTTCATTTTACTGAATGCTGGTGTTGTATTAGGCTGCGATGGAGTGATGTGCTTGAAGAGGTGGAAGTAGGAGATGGCCTGAGATAGCAACATGGTATTGTATATTTGACTTGTGTTGTTTTCTGATAAGGCAAAAACGTATCAAAAAAGAAGAAAACTGGAAGCCAGAGAGACATAAAACAAAGTATGTTTAATAAAACACAGATAATAAGCACAGAATAAAACTTTAAAAAAACAAGGATCAGCACTTTCATACCTTCTAGGTACTTCATCATATCCAACTAAAACACACATAACAAGCAGCATTTATAATTCAGTGTCTTAGATCACATGACCTCAATACTGGTTTAACTGGAATAACATAATTTAACCCCTTCCCATCAGTAGCTCAGAGTATATGCATCCATTTGATTTCAACACATTCTGTTTGTGTCCTTACATTGCCCCCTCTAGGTCCTGGCACATAAATCTCTAGAACCATGAATTTAAACCAGTGATTGCATTCTGCAGCTTTTACATGTTTTGACAACGCATTACTCTCATCACTTCTCTTTATACTATAGAGATGCTCTCTGATCCTTTCTCTTAAGAACTGGTTGGTTTTGCCAACATAGAAACATTTGCAAACCTCACAAGTGGCACAATAAACCACATTTTGGCTACCACAATCAGCATAAAGTTTGACATTAAACACTTGCCCTGTGTCTCGATGTGTAAACTGATCATCAGTATTAATGTATTTACATACATTGCAGTGACAACATGGGTATGTGCCTATTCTCTCACTCACAACTTTCCTATTCTGCTTGGTCAAAGATTTATAACACAGCATCTTCTTAATAGACGGGCGATTCTTAAAGCAGAAGGAAGGGGAGACACCTAGCAACCCCCTACATTTTTCAACTGAGGCTAACTACCACACAGATAGAACCTGATATAGCGACATGGTATTGTATGTTTGACTTGTGTTGTTTTCTGATAACCATTTAGGAGTGGGCAGCAGGGCACCATTCAGTGGGTGTATCACGTGTACTATGATATTGTGGTAGTAAAAAGAAATCATTTGGAAGTGGCATTGACTGCAGCATAATCTTCATTGTCTGACATATGCTACTCCGTTGTACTCTATAATATGAAGTAATAGTCAAATGTAATGAAGAAAAATATTCTAAATGTATTGTACATATTTGCAGCTATGATTTGGTGAAGTAGAGAAGTAACATACACTAGTAAATATTACATTTCTGACAGATATTCTGTGATACATAAATACATGTTAACCAGTTAGTTATATTGCTTCCTCACTGCATTTCTAACATCGTCATTTATCATGTCCATTGTGTTTTGCAAATATTATTTTATTTGAGATATGAGGTCATGAATTCTGGAAATCAAAGATTTAGAGCACAAATATGGTATATTCTCACCATCTTGCTAAATGAGTTAGGGTTAATGCTTAAAATGATACAGGTCAAACATCTGTTAAATGAAGTTCAGTACTTGGCCCGGTTTACTCAGCCAGATTGTAATTATGTTCAAATACTCATTTTCTTTTCTGAAAAAAGTCCATAGTTAACCTGTGACATTATGTTATAGTTTAGACTTTCAAAAATTGCTCCCATAGAAGTTTCATTTTATGAAAGGTGGTGACATTTTGTAGGGTAAACTCAGAGAAAACTGAGAGTAAAATAAATAAATAAGCAGTAATTATACCAAAATCAATAAAGTTTGTTGGGAAGTCGCCCATTAATGTTTCTAAAAATAATAAATGCAGAGTATTTAAAATATTACTATGTTGCTAGTTTAAAAACTGTAATACAAAAAAACATAGCATTGTTTTGTGATTTAATAATAACTGTATCTAATCAGGCCCTTTACTATATTACAGAACAGTGCGCATTATAATTTCTTACTACTTGACATTTTTACTTTTCAATTATGATTATCTTTCACATGGTTTTCATTGATTGATTTTATTTCTACAACCATGTTTATCTTTTTTTTTTTTTTTAACACTCTGATGTTTAAACATGTAGTGTTTAAATATGAGCATTTTAATAATGGTAATATTGAAGTTCATCTGTTAAAAGGAAGATACTTGATTTTGTGTTTCTGTTTTCTGATACTGCGCAGCTAATCAATTAAAGAAAACTTTTACAATTTAGTACTTTTAACAAATGGTAGAACATTCCCCTTGGATTATGAACAATATAAAATATAGTCTTAAAAATAAGTTTATTTAATGAGAGCAACCAAATGGTCACAGCTAGATCAGCTGCCTGTTTATCTGAGATTAAACCTATGATCTCCAAAACTAAATATGAATAAGCAACTACTTTGGGGACTTCTGTAGTCCAGCTTACCTCTCAAAACTGGCAGAAACCTGTTTTCTATTCATAGCTGACATTACTGGTTATAGTTGGGGTTGCTTCAGAATTAGCAGACTTTCCTTATGGTTGCTTTCCAGTTCATTGCCATAATTAAAATTAAATTGTCACTGGCAGTCATCTAAGTCTCATAAAGGTGTATACAAATGACAGCCTTTTCTTGCTAAGTATTTTACTGTGTAAGTATTACTGTAAGAGTTGAACTATTTTCTCACTGATTTGTATTAACTGCTTGTGGACTTGTAGATACTGAATGGCCAGTTAACAACTCTCATCCTGATGATAGGGATCAAATGGGTCAGGAGCTTGCGAGAGAATCTGATTTATCAACAAACAGTAGGGGGGAAAAAACAAGGCAGCAGGGGTAAAAACAGCAAAATAAAAAGAAAGTATTAGTGATTATAATCAATAGCGTTTTTGATGTCTCTTTGGTCAGCCAAGGTGTAAATCAGCCATGGAGTGTAAACAGTTTTTGCAATTCATGGACTTACACCCTTACTTTACTTGCAGCTAACAAAATAGGAGAGTGAGTATATTTATCCATATCGCACAATTCACTTGTTGAGAACACTTGCTTGTAAATTATGACTTGCTATGTCTTTTATCTGGAATGTGTGAAATAATAGTATGTCTGGTGAGTTTAGGTGCAATGTTGTACTAGCCACAGACGTTTTTGGTATTTAGTGTTTTTTTCGATGGTTCTAACCCATTTGCAGTTATCTCTTTATTGTTTGATGAATGGATATGTTGCACCGTCTCAGTTCACTGGATCCCTACCATGTGTAACAGTGCCAGATGCATGTTCACAGAAGTAATGTGGTATAGTTGTAGGCTGTGTTGCATTATTTCTGTAAGTGAAAGCTGAAGCCATTATGCATAATCAAGGTTTCTTTTGTCTTTAATGTATGCAGAGGTGGGAAATAGATTTTATTGAGGGGAACCGTGACATTTTATGATGGTGAAACAAAATATATCATTTCACAAATGTATTTATTGTCATACTGCTTTGTGTTAGGCTTTTTTGGTTTGCATACCGAGTCGCTTTGATGTGGCCAGAAATATTCTTACTTTGTAAAGCATAATAAACCATCTCCCCCACACCATAATTTCTTTTCTAACTCCCCCACCTTGTGCTCTCAGGGCTAGCCTCTCTCTCTCAAGCCATCTCACATGTTCCCACTTAATGAGTTAGCCATCCTGTTCTGACTTTGGTCTGTCTCATACTGTCCCTCCTCTTCAGTTTCTTTCTAGCCCACTCTCACTATGCCTCAGATTTTCTCTAATCCTCTCATACACTTTGACCTTCCTCTCTTCTTTCCCTCTCTCTAGCCTCTCCTCACTCTCTAAACCTAAACTGTGTATTGTTAGTTTTTGTATTGAGAAGGTAACATATCTCTTCCCTCCTTACCTAAACATTATATATTTCATCTGAAACAATCACTATTGATTGTATAATTCCTTATACTGTCATATAATAATCGTTTGTGTATGTAATATATTTTTCTTAATATCATTCTAAATTTTGTTTCTGTGTATTGTAATATGTTTACTGGGTTTTTTTTAATTTTATGTAGAGCTTTTCTAAAAGTCTGTAATAACATCTTTAGCAATTGTAGAAAAATAAATGCAAATGTTCTTATATATGGAATATTTAAATTTAGTCTGTAAAATAAACATTTGTCTGGCATCTTTTTCCATTGGATCTGGGATGTGGAAGTGCAGGCCTCAGCTCGCTCAACATGTAAAATTTTCCCAGGCTACTAGCTCCTGCATTTTACCAACAATGCTTTTTAAACTAGCTTACCTCTCCATATATTTTTATTGCATGTCAAGCTAGCATCAAAGAAATGGTCCCAGACTGCTCTTCAGTGAAGAATTTCATTATTTTGTGAGAAAATTTTCTCAAGTTATCATTAAATGCACTTTACCTGTTTGATTTGTTCCTTGAATCTGCTTAACTTTCAGGTCAAACTGTTACTTTTTATTTTGTCTTTTCAGTAATTATTTTGATATTTTTTCCAGTGCCCCACCTTAACCCCCCTTGCCTTTACAGTCCTACTCTGTTGTTGCTGTGCTACTGTTGTGTTATTGTTACATAAAGATTTGATTTCTTAGTTATCACAGTTTTTTACTGTATGCTACCTTTCAATGATTTATTGATAATTGGGAATAAGACATTAAAGAACAAATGTGGACACAAACCACTGCCCCAAGATAGGAATACCTTAAGCACTTTTATATTAGGTGAAACAACATCTCACTATCTGTTGTGGTATCTGTAAAACAGTCCTACTACAATTAGAAACTAGAATAAGTTCTTGAAACATGTCTGTGTTTAATCCCGATGGAACTTTGACCTTTAGCATTGTTTCAGGATTGACTCCACCTTCCTCTAGGATGTCAAGGCTTCTCACAATGACTCTGCTTGGCATCAGGGAAATAGCAAGAAAATACAAAATAACATAAATCTAATAACAAGATCATCTCTGTTTAGGTCCTAATGATGAAAAAATAGATGAGGAAAGAAGATTTTCAGTCACCTACTGGTGTGTCTAAAATTCCTGTAAAAGTGTTACCAGAAAGTCTTCTATCAAACTTTAGGGATGATCGTGTACCATTTTCTGAGATAAGTACACTTTTTGCTTCCAGGCCATGATTAGCAAGATCTTTCAGATGCCGGGGACATTTATGAAAGTCCAGGATAAATGTCTGTTGTGTCCTGTCTCTCTGTGGTACTAGAGTAGACAGCTGTGCTTCTTACTCACCATGTTTTCAATCACAGCATCCTAGTTCTCCTCATCATGCACCATTAAGATGGCATTCCTGTTGATGCCAGGCTTGAATCATCACACTGTAAGGTCAACACAGATAGATTTATTGATCATAGCTGTGATCTCAGTGCTGGCATCACATCCTTTTTGGGTAAATTATTCTGACAGAATGTTGACATTGATTGTATTGATGATGATGCTGCCAACAGTGGGAGGCCATTTTAACCTGGTCTAAGCTTTAGCAGGTCTGGGTTAGTCTGAGTGTCAGAGATCATCGCTGTTGGTCTTCATGTTATCTCAGTCCTGTTGTTGAATTCAGACACCCAAGATTGGTCTACACACTAATTCACTATTCAGCAACTTAGGCTTGAACTGGCCTCATGCAGCACGGTGGGCACCCTTAATAACGATGGTGACATCAATGACAATATCAACACAAGTGATTCCATCTGTTCTGCATTTGCCAGTCTCTGTACCTGTTCTTACTGTGACATCAGACAATACAGGAGATATTTCTTTATCTGGTTCGTTTGCCGTCCATCTTTTCAGTCAGCATGACAGAGGAGCCAGAGCTGCAGGACCCCTCTCAGGTATTTGGACCAGTCCAGGCTTATTCATCATCCACACACCAAGTTACTTCCAAGGTTTGCTAGGAAGTAAAATTGTAACTGGAGACACTTTGCTACCAAGGGAGTCCTATCTCCCAGATATCTAGGGAAAGAGACATTGCCATCACCCCAGTATTACTTAAGTTTGTGAAAGTTCTCAAGTTTATGAAGCAGAAAGAAGCTGTCCTTTAGACTCCATAACTTCTCTGTAAATGATCCCAAAAGAGGCCTTCTGCCCCCCCCCCCAGTTCTTTTCCTAGGGTGGTCTACCAGTTTATAAAATTGTACAGGTTATCAGAATATCTTGCTACAACTTTGTTGTTGTGGTTAGGGTTGCCATCTTTTAACAAAGCCAAAGTGGGATGTGGGGTGTGGCCAGTAGGACAGGGCGTGGCCAATGTGACACTGGCCACACCCCACCATGATATCACCAGAGGTGTTAAAGGAGATGCAGTATTGCAGTTATGGGTACAACATTGTGACGTAAAGAACTGGCTTGAAAAACACTGGCACGTGAAAGAACTGGCTTTAAAAACATTGGCATGCGAATGAACTGGCTTGAAAAACATTGGCATGCGAAAGAACTGGCTTGAAAAGCATTGGCATGTGAAAGAACTGGCTTGAAAAAACATTGGCATATGAAAGAACTGGCTTGAAAAAACACTGGCATATGAAAGACCTGAGGAATGGAGCAGAAAAGAATTAGCATTATAAACTATTTGAAAAAGATAAAATAGTAAATGAGGTAATGTGGGAGGCATTTTGGCCATTGAAAACTTTGACATTAACACAGCTTGTAGAAAACAAAATCCATTAGTTTTACAGCTAAACATGCCCCCCCCCACCCCTTAAGAAAATAAAGTTAAACACATTTTCACTGTACAAAAAAATACTTTAAAATGACTGAGAATGCACAGCAAACACCATAGACTTGACTTAGCTTTTGACCACAACAGTTAAAAAAATAAATAAATGTATAGCACTGATTTGCACAGCACAAGGATCTATTAATGAACATGCCCAACAGCAGCACTGGCCGTAATCGGATTATAATAAAAGCAGTACATTGTAAATTTATTGAAGAGATCACTAAAAACAAAATGCAAACTTTGCTACTAAAAGCAAACTATTCTAAAACAACAACATGTTTTAGCACAATCTCAAATGCACTGCATTAACTTCTGAGCATGCATCCACGAAAAAAAAAAAAAAAAAAAAGGAAAAGTAGTACGTAAACCTTTTGCCTTTTAAAAATACTTCTTGCAAGAGCAGCTAAAATATATTGCAATGCATGGCAGTCCCCATGGACCCCTTTTACCTCAAAACAAGAGTAATTTACAACTATAAATGAAAATGATCTTGACACAGCTTCGACAAGTTGGCAACATCTACCCACTAGAATAATAAATGCACTATGTTAACTATTAACATTCCCCCCTCAAAAGGTAGACTTGTACCACATGCACATTGACTTGCAAGAACTAACAGGAAAAATTTCCCAAACAGTATATCCTAACTTCCTGAAAACAGCATTAAGTTGCACACGTTTCCATACAAAAAAGTGCAAACTATACTCAAACATTTTCCATCTGTAAACAGAAAGTACCCTGAAAAAGCTACGACAACAGAAATACATCACACTACATTTATATTTAAGACTGCCCCCCACTAGAAATAAACAAAACTTCTATACACATGGTTCAGCCTTTAAAAAGTAACGCTTCCAAATCATACCCCAACAACCACAATTGTAATTACATATACATACACACACACAGGTTTTATACCTTTAAAAACTACTACTCGAAAAAAATCTAAATAATCACTGCACAGATGTAAATACTGCGTACTAAAACCCCATCTATCTCTAAACATTAAAAACTTAAATTTAAATAAAGCACAATATTCCCATTTTAAACTACTACTTGGAAATCTCAAAATTACCACTGCACAGATTTAATGCTGCATACTGCACCCCCCCATTTACCTCTAAAAACTTAAATAAAGCACAATATTCCCATTTTAATTAACTAGAGCCACAAAATACTATGTACTT
Organism: Protopterus annectens; assembly: GCF_019279795.1. Taxonomy (NCBI): domain Eukaryota; kingdom Metazoa; phylum Chordata; order Ceratodontiformes; family Protopteridae; genus Protopterus; species Protopterus annectens. Next base: position 508,423,701 of record NC_056738.1, read on the forward strand.
ACCACTATCACAGTCTTCGCTGGGCTAGCTGGCTTCCTTTCTGCTGGAATGGCTAGCTGGATGACTGGCTCCCTGCCTGCTGAACTGGCTGGCTGAATGACTGGCTAGCAGGCTCCCTACCTGCTAGAGTGGCTGGCTGGCTTCCTTCCTTGCTGGCTGGCTGGCTTCCTTCCTTCCTTGCTGGCTGGCTTTCTTCCTTCCTTCCTGGCTGGCAAATCTCAGTCCTTAAATTATAGCAGTAGCAGCTGTAGAACCAGTAATACAAAACCACTCTACAGCTACGACCTTTGTAGGGCTCTTCTGAGTTGAATCCCCACCCCCCTTCAATCCTTGCAACCAATTGCTGCATGACATACCACCTGGACCTAACAGGGAATACCTCTAACTGCAGGTCTGGGTTGGTGACATCACCACATTGCCGTGGAAAAAACGGAAGTATTTTCGGCTTTTCCACAGCAATTCAGCATGCATTGGAAAACGGGACTTTTAAAGTCCCACTGCTTGACTGTGCGGGCAACGGGATGAGAAGGCTCTCAACCCGTGAGTGTCCCACTGACAATGGGATGGGTGGTAACCGTAGTTGTGGTAGCTGTCCTGAGTGGATTAGAAAACAGCCTCCTTAGAACTGGATCTGCTAGATCAAGACTTCAAAGCCTGATTATATTGTTGCCACAGCTGCCAAGGAACGGGCTCCCACACCACAGAATCCTGTTGTTTACTCCTCAAGAATAAAAAAGGGAGTGATGTTACATAGTCCCTAACTTTAATTTAGTGGATATAGGTTCAGGGTAGAGTTCATGGTGCCCTTTACTGAATGTTTGGTGCAAAAGGTCATACACAGAACTATTGATCACAAGTATACCTCCCAGCTGTCCAGATTTTTGCAGAATGTCCAAAATTTTACCTGATACGTTTGGTCTGTTCCTAGTAAAGTTTGTGTTTTTCTGGATTTTTGAGGCAAATCAGAAAGGATTTAATAAAAAAAAAAATAATGGCAGGCATTTGAGTTTCAGACGTCATATCATTCAGAAAATGCATGGTAACACAAGACCTTTTATTGTAACAACTTTCTAAGTTTATAAAAACAATATTTAAAATTTGTCCCTATTTTTGGGGCTTTGTCACCCCATTATTTTTATGTTTGTCCAGATTTTTTTTTGATAAGAGTTTGAGAGCTATGATCACAAGTAAGAATGGCAAAAGACTCAAAAACTCTAGGCAGTGTTGTTAAAGCAATTAGTGGCAGGAGAGCATGTGGGACAGCTATGAAGATAACTCACGGTATTACGTTTTTCAGTATTCTGTTCATTTGGTACTGTCAGCAGATCAAGTGGTATGCCTCTGCCAAAAAAAATAAATAAATACCCTTTTGTTTTATGCTTACAGAAGATAAATCTGGGCAAAAGAGGGCCTTGTATAAAATCCTGTATCCTGCTGACCAACATAGGAAGAAAAGCTACAACAAGAAAGTACAGATTAAAACAGTATGTTTGCTAAACAAAAAACAAACGTGATATGGTATTTTAGCAACTGATGCGACAACAGCAAAGTTCAGGGCAGTTGACATTAGCCTCCTCTTACTTTAGTCTGCCATTTATTGCTATCCTTCATTGCTGCATTTATGGAAAGATTGCAACAAGCAAAGACGTAAAGGGCATCAAGGCAGGAATTACAAAGTTCTGTCTATAATTTGCAATCATGTACCTTTGGCCAGACCACACATTCTTCCATTCCACCCTCAAAGTTGCAGCAGCCTGTGAATTGATTATGAAGCAGATGCAGGGGTTACAACTTCCTGCATGAGACGTATGAAGGATTTGTCCCTACAAAAAGCATGGTTTCAGAACATGTATTGAAAGCCATTTCAGAAATCTTTTGCATTAAAATAAGATTGTCAGTAGTGATCACTCTGCTGGGTAAAAGGACTAAGTCCTAACTGCAGTGTAGCTTACCCAGTTTGCTTAGTAGCTTGGATGACTGACAGAGCAGCAGGGAAGGGATGCACTCATAAGAAGAACCATGCTTCAAAGAGGGGAATTGTCATCAGATGCAATCATGAGCATGAAAGTGGGGAAGCTGAATGGGTAGGGCATAAAATAACCCCTCCCCCCCCAGAAGAAGGACAGATGAGCCAAGCCCGCATTATGCCCTTATGGTCCATGATCAGCCCCAGTAATACTTGACTAACTCTGTTGGTAGAGCAGTGGCTTGTAGATCCAGGGTGTGGATGTAGGACACTGGGGTCAGGATGGTAAACATGAGGCCTGAGGGAACCAAAAAAGAGATAAGGTTGTCAGTAAAGTGGCATTCAGTACATTATGGGATTTTCTAGTGTTTAAAAAATACTGTAGCAACACTATCTTTACAAACAGTCCCATTAAACCTCTCCTTCTGCTCTAAACTCTTACTCCGCTGACTAATGCTGTCACTGTCATTGTCCAACAAAGATGTGCTAACTCTTCAAATTAAGGATTAGGAGAGGTGCAAGTCATATTGTCATGAATTCTGTCCCAGCATCATAACATCTGGGAAGAATTGTAAAATGCTTGCTTACAAGAACTTAGTCGAAAGTTCTTAAACTTCCAGCCTTCATTGCTGTAACAGCGTTTCCCATTCAGACTATGGTAGTATGGAGACTAGCCTTTGCTTAGACCTGTAGTTGCTTGAACCTGGATAATAATGCTTGCTCTTCCTTAGATCACCAGTGTCATAGATATCTGTATATATTTTTATACTTCATTACTGTTGAATATTTTATCTTTGCTGAGCGTCAAGCCTCATGATTAATCTGCTTACATAACAATAGATCACCTTTACTACACAAGTCTGGGTTAATGATGCTTGTTAATGCTGCATAGGACAAATGGGTTTTATGATACCTTCCCCAAAGAGCCTGACTCCTCCTCTTTAGATGAGGGGCTTTCTCTAGCAGAATGGGTTGTGTTTTATGAAGTCATCTTACAGATGATGGCAGTTATCTGATTATTTATGCCATTAAATTGTGTGTATGGTTGTTTACATGGCAGCTTAATTCATCTAGCATAACGGCATTAATCAGAAATGGTACTGAATCACCTTAGGACTTGTATAATTTGCTACAGCTTCAGAAAATATGAAATTGTAGGATGGCATTCACAAATTCAAATCCTTTAGAATCATATTGCCCAACAGTTTTTTTTCTTAAAAGAAATCACATGTACAAACTTGTCTATATATAAAATAGAGAATAATAAAAAAAAATAAAACTTTCAATTTCAGACTTCTTTAATTACCACAGTACACTCCATGGTTTTTCTTTTTTTTTTTTTTTTGGTTTTAATATTTACTTTTTCATTGACATCAATCCATGCAATACAAGTTAATCCGATACATGCTACATTCAGTCAGTCTTATTATATAAATAAATCACAGCTATGGTAATTATTATGGTGTACCATTTTTCCATTTCCATTAGTTATTAATTTATTTTAATTATCTTATGATTTAGAGAGCACCTCTGAGCAAAGCTTACTGACAGATGTTCCACATCAAAGTTAACATTCTGAAAGGCTTTGTGTAAAGTATTAATTACAGAGTATTGACTTCAGCATTTCATAATGTACAAGTGAGACAGGATGATTGACAACACAAGCATTTTAGAGCATTGTCAGAAATGTCAGCTGTAATAACTAGGTGCAACTTAAATGGCATGTTTATTGGTAAGAAATTTGGTAGATGATAGGTTAATGCTAAGTAGATAAAATTAATGTAGTTAAAAGACACAGGTTATCAAATGAAGGGTTAGAGAAATTATTTATCTCCAGGATGGTTACAGTCACAGCTAGCCTCAGAAAGCTTTTTTTCCTACTCTGAGTCCAGAGTAAAGTTTCAGATTTTACTAGTGTTGCATATATGTTGAAGCATGACATTTGAAAAAGGCATTTATCATATTTTCTGCTATTGCTATAATATTATAGGTAAAGAAATAGTTTGCTGTACTCACAGACACATTGTTAAGCACATTTTGTACATAACCTCCATAGTTGGACCCAAAGCTGTAAACCTAATCTCCATTCAGATTATAAGTGTACTTTGTCAGGCACAGAATGGTGCAACATAAACTGCATTGCCACATACAGTGCTGTGTCATGTGTGCAGTTGTATACATCAAATCAGTATACATTCAGAAGTTAGAATGTTCCTTAACATTAGAAAGGGCCTTGGAGCATATGTTTCCTATGCAGGGTTGAAGTGAAATGACACATTTTGGTAATTTTTGTCCACGAGGATGGATATGTTTTCTCTGTCTTATAGTCCAGAATCAATATATTCAGCATAATCTAGGTGAGGCGAGGACTACCCCTTACCAAGAATTGCATCCTTCAGTGATATGAAATACAAAAGGTTATATGTTATGTTGTCCCTATCTTGCCTTCCTTCTTGTTGGTTGGGTTTGGAGATGATCCTGAGCTCCGACTCGGCCGTATTCTAAAGCTCAAGAGCTTCCACTGGCTTGAGGTTAGACCCTATCCCATCATGCCTAGCGCTAGTTACCCTGATCTCATTTGCTGCTTGAAGCTTCAAGATTGCTGGATACTGGCTCAGGCTAAGTATTTGATTTTTCTTGTTATATTCTGTACTAAAATCTTAATATTTTTCAGGAAATCTTTCTGTAGATTAGTAGTATTTGTTTAGGATCCCTATCTCCATTTCTAGTTGTTATTGTTGTTGTTTAGGCCATTGTTTTTCCTTCAGGCCTATCCCCCCTTTCAAATCCATTTTTTCTTAGAGGATTTCCCCTTGCTCTTAGCCCGTTTTCAGTTAAAGGGCTTCCCCTTATACTCTCCTTCTCCCTTTCTGCTAAGGAGTTAGCTGTTTAAGTTAGAGCCTCTCCTCGGTTGGGGTAGTTGTCTTTTAACTTCGAGGCTCTCCCCCTTCCATTACCTTCCTTTCCTTGTTGTTAAAAAAAAAAAAAGTTAGATATAGCGTTGTGGTTATTGTAGAGTTGCAGATTTCCTTTTTCTTGATATCTATAACTTTAGTGTATTGTGCTTATTGCTGTTTGTGCTATCAATAATGTCTAAAGAAGCGCCCAAAGAATCCAAACCTTCTGGATTCAAGAAGTGTGACTCATGCTCCCAAAAATTGTCCCTGACTGACGGACATACGAGTTGTGTTTATTGCCTGCGAGCCATGCATCTGCAGGACTCATGTTCCATTTGTCATGCTTTCAGCACCAGAGTCCTGCAGCAGCTCAAAAAGAAGCTTATTCTGAGAGGCTTACTGAAAGGGCCCTTTGACACTCCAGTGGAAGGGAATCGGGCAAGTAAACCAGGAAAATCTTCCAAACTGACATCTCCGTCTGTTCCAGCCTCAGAGCCGTCAAGACAGAGAGAGAAATCTTCCAGTTCGTTAGATCTGAAACCTCTCTGGTCCAACAAGACCTTATCTCCTGTGGTTCCATCAGTGTCCACGGAACCTTCTAGGAGTCACAAAAGGACTAGATCTCCTTCTTTGGAGCTGGTGCAGTCTGCTCCACATTCAACACTACTACAGTCTGCGGCAGACAGTCATCGATCATCCACCCACTTCTCTCGGTCATCCAGGAGCTTTTCAAATGATGATGTGGAGAGGGTGGTGAAGAGGCTTCTCAAGACACCAGCTCCCGCCAAAATCTTATCGAGCCCAGCCCATATGGCTGTGGAGCTGACTACTCTACCCCCCGGATTGTCCATTCTTCCTTTGACTCACCTGAGCTCGGAGCTGGTGTGCATGGAAGTCATTGTGGTGGAACTGCCTGTTCCAAAAACCTCTGGTCTCTTGATTCCGACATCCGTTCCAATCTCCTCGATACAGGCTTCTATAGAGGGATCTGGGAGCTGACACTCTGTTGTCAGCTCCAAGGGGGGAGCAGCATCGGACCCTTGTCTGACCTCACTTCCCTCTTGGAGCTTCAGTGCAGGTGAGCTTGGCTCCATCAGCCTCAGAGCCATCTCCCTTTGTGCGGGAGAGGTCTCTGGACACTTTGGAGCCGGGAACATGGTGCCTTCGCGGTGATGTGTGCTATCCTCTCGGATAGCTCCTCTCTTGGCTTCAGCTATTCCTTCCCCTACAGAGCCAGTGTCTTCCCTATCTTCACCCCCTCCATTCTAAGCGTAGGGAGCCAGTGCCCCAGGATGCCTCACTGGGTGACCCCCCCCCCTTCTGAAACCTCCCCAGAGCATTCCCCTAAGGAGGTCCCTCAGAAGAGGACATGTAAGAGGAAGCATATGGACTCCCCTGAGTCTCTTGACATCGGGCACGGACTTGGAGGATTTGGGTCCCCACGGTCCCCCTCTGAGGATGTCTCCTTCTCGGACATCCTGGAAATCCTCAAGCAGAGGGGTGGCTGGAAGTGCCTTTTCCCTTCTGAGGATGAGTCTGTGTACCTGGACACATTCAGTTCCCAACCCTACACCTCTTGGGTGTCTCCGCCCTTCGACCCACTGCTAGGGTTGTAAGTCGAAAGGTGTGGAGCTCTCCAGAATCGATGGAACCAGTTCCGCAGAGGCCAAATAAGTTCATAATGGCACCAGATGACAAAACTTTCCTAACCAAGGGTGTGCCAGTTAATGCTATGGTGGTGGCGGCGGCCACTAAGAAGGAATTAGCAGAGACTTCTACATCTGTCCATCCACTGAACTGAGAGTCCCGTACGATGAACAGATACTGGAAGTGTGTCTTTTCTTCAGCAGCCTTTACTCTCAGGTCACTGAATTATTTATCCCACTTCACTCGTCTTCAGAGGGATCTCCTTAAAGAGCTAGGAGATACCCTACAGAATCCTACAGCTGCGGAAGCTGCAGATAAAACTGCTTCTCAGCTTGCGACCTTATCTTTGGTAATTAACTCCTCCATGCCGCTTATCTCCCATGCAGCCGATGGAGCAAGCAGGGCACAGGAGTCACCTTATGGAGACATTCCTGGATGTGCCTTTGTCAATTTGTGGAGCCTTTCAAGTCCTTCTTTACCAACACCCCCTTTGATGGCTCGTCGTTGTTCGGGCCCAAGGTAAAAGAGTCTCTAGGTGCAAGCAGGATGGCAAGACTCTCTCTGCCGTGGGAGTACGTTTTTCTACACCTTCTAGACCTTATCCTAAAGGTCAGAAAGGCAGAAAAATGTGGTTCTGGAAATCCCAGAGAGCTTCACCTGATGCACATGGTAAATTTTCCCCTGGCGCAGAGGGGGGAATAATGATGGGAGACGCCTACCTTGCGGCAGAGGGGTGCGCAGAGTCAGGACGACAGAGATACATTCTCTGGTAGGTCCTTTCGGCGCTCCTGAAAGGGGGGCCCACCTGTCCACCTCTGGAGGCAGTTAGGGGAAGATTGTCACTGTACCCAGAAGCCTAGCAAAATATCACAGAAGACACATGGGTACAGTCGATAATATACAGTATTCCTTTCTCCATGCCACCTCTTCCCAAAAAACAAAAATCCATCCCAGATGTGCCACCCAATCTAAGGGAACAAGCAACTCTAGAAGTTCAAAAGTTGCTAAGAAAAAGAGTCATCCAAGAAGTCCCTGCAGACCAAATCGGATCCGGAACTTACTCAAGATTCTTTTTCAGTACCAAAGAAAACAGGGGACTGGAGGCCCATTTTGTTCCTCAGCAGAATCAACAAGTCTATCAAAAAGACAAAGTTCTGGATGGTGACACTGCAGTCCATGCTTCCCTTTCTGGGAAAGGACAATTGGATGTGCTCCATCGATCTCCAGGATGTATACTACCATATCAAGATGGACAGGTGATCCAGGAGATTTCTACATTTCCGACTGGTAGCCAGTCACTACCAGTTCAGAGCCCTGCCCTTTAGCCTCACCATAGCCCCCAGGGTGTTCACCAAATGCATGGCAGTAGTCACGGCTCATCTGAGGCATCTAGGATTCCTAGTGTTTCCATGTCTGGATGACTGGCTCCTTACTGTCACCACCGAGCATCGACTGAGACAAGGGACACCACAATATGCCTCTGCTCTCAGCTAGGCTTCACTATAAACTACGAAAAGTCTGCCTTGTTGCCCTGTCAATATATTACATTTGTAGGAGCAAATCTAGACACCAAAGATATGATAGCAAAAATGCCTCAGGAGAGGGTGTCGACCATTCGACACCAAGTTGCAACTCTAATCGGGCAGAAAAAGACTCGAGCAAGATTTGTTCTGAAAGTCCTGGGCTCAATGGCGGCAGCAATAACACTAGTTCCCTTGGCACATTTCCTCATGAGGTTATTGCAGTGGCTCCTGTTTGCTGAATAGTCCATGCAAGCTCTACCCATGTCCCATGAAATTCTCATCATGGAGACCTGCAAGAACGACCTAAAATGGTGGCTTCAGTCAACCCTGCTGACGATCGGCAGACCGTTCATCCTCCCCTAACCAGTGGCCACAATGACCACGGACGCTTCCCTGATAGGGTGGGGGGGCATTATCTGGGACAGACTGTTCACGGAACTTGGCAACAACACTAGTACCATTTGCACATAAATGTCCTCAAGATGAGACTGTTGTTCCTGGAGTCCTGGCAAAAGATTATTTTTTTCCTGATGTTAGTGAGCATGCTTTTCCTGATACTATACACTAAGAAATACCAATTTTTTTAAATTTATTAAAGTAATATTGAAAAATAAAAGGCTTTGGGAAAATACTTGAAATGTGAACCATGAGTGAATTTGTTCAGAAATACTTGAAACCTGAAACAAACATAGGTACTGTAATTACTACTGCTGGGAAGCACTTTTTGATAAAAGTACATCAGTTGTTTTCTCTTTTAATGAATGACTTTGTTTAAAAAATAAGTTGTCAATTTATTCAAATGTCACTGTAGCAGTTATAGGGGGATTACGTATCTCTTACCACCTACCCTTTTTTAAGCACTTTTATTAACTTATTACTAAAGACATAGGAAGACATATATTTATATAAAATAAAACAAACCATATCAGCATATTCCAGTCGCAGACATTATGCATCACGTCTATTCTTTTGTAGAATAATAATCAATCCAACATAGGTTCATAGATTAGTACTAGGCTAACTGCCCTTGCGAGCCAATTACCCCTAGCCAATTATATAAATTGATCAATTCCTGCTTTCCTTTAAACCTCACTTCTCATACAAAACATTATTCTGCATGCATTGTTCTCACAATTTCCATTTTTTCTGTGCAATTGGTTCCTACCCTTTCATAAAGATCCAACTTCCAGTTATTTTATCTTTTTTGCAATATTCAGTACTTCAGATACAATTGGGTTTAGACTTTGATTTCCATTTTCTAGTAATTAGTTCTTTTTGGGCAGCCACCAGAATTAAACTCAACAAGACCTTACCATGGCTAGGCAATTCAGATCTAGTATCCCTGTTCAGAAACAATAATTTCTTTAGTTACACCCATTTGCTAACCCAGTGTTTCTGACAGTGTACTCTGTAGGCAATTTTGAAAGTCTGCCAGCTCACTGCATTCAGAATAAATTTGTTCCCATTTACCCCATTTTTCTTTGTCACACCTCCATCCTCAAGCAGACTACAAGGAACTTTTCTCATCTACCTTAGGAAAAATTGTTTGGAGTCTGCTTGGAGTATAAAAATACCAATGTAAAGACTTCCAAGCAAAAATCCTAAATCTTCTACTTGTTACATATTTTGGAGCCATACATATGTCCTCCCATTGTTTCTTTGTGAATAGCTTTTCCAGTCTCTTTTCCCAATCTTTTGTAACCTCTTCTAATTGATTCATGTGATTATCGTGCAGTGTTTTATATGCCCTGCTATTTATTCCTTTTTTAACAGCAGCTTCTGTTCTGTATTCAGCTAAAACCTCTACTAGAGCAGGTCTTTCACTTAGGATTCCCCTATCCCCGTTTTTTTGCCTGAACTCTAATATCAGTCCCTGAAAGGAAAGGCAGCCTCTAGCTTATAGGTGAAACATCATCTTGCCCTCATCTCATTCTGTTACATTTCCCTGTCTAGTTGTTTGCTCCCAATCCCTTGATTCCTTTGCCAGTTTTCTCCAGTAAATTCCACCCCCCCTCTTGCCTATTCTCCATTTGCCTAATTGCAGTCATCCCTATCAGCAAAATCCCCTTTCTCTATTCTTATGTTAGCTTAGTTCTTATTATATTCATAAATTATCAGAAAGTATTCTATTCTGCATGGCTATTGTTATTCTCCTTCAGGATCTGCATCCAAATTCCCATAATCCTCCTCATTTCTTGAAGTTCCCCCCTGTTTCATCATCATCTCTTTCCACTTTGAATTATAGCTTTCTTCTTGCATTATGGATATGAGCCTTAAATGTGTAACTCTAAAATATCCCTTCAAATCAGGTAGTCCTAATGTACCTTGTTCTTTTGGAAGGATCAACTTAATCCTACTTGACCTTTTCCCTTCCAGATAAAATCCTTCAACTCGTTATTAATTACAGTCTACTACTTCTCCCTCAGTTTGATAAAAATATGTGTGAAATGTATATAAAACTAAAGGGACTAAAACTGGTTTACTGTCAAAATTAAGATTGGCACTTATACAAAGCTGGTAAGGTCAAAAGGCTGTTTTGAAGTTTTCATAATGCCTATCAAGCAAATGTTTGACTCCACATTAGCTAATGGTAGTATGCATTTGCTAATGTGGAATCAGTGTTCTGATAGCAGATCGCACTACAATGGGAATTGGGAAATGTGCCCTTTTCTCACTGTAGTGCGATCTCAGAGTTGGAATATATAATATGCAGGGGGGTGTGGGGGGTGCAGGGGGGCTTGCCCTCTGAAAAAATGTTACTGGTACCATGGACCTTCGACATAAGAACATCCAGTGTTCAAATGTCGATTCTATGTTACCATTTCTGAAACTTTGACTTTCCAGGTTTTAATAGTAAACCACTAAAAAATGTTCACTGTTTATATCTTGCTAGCCATATCCAAAATCAAGAGCTTCAAGTTTCTCAGTTTTTGTACTGTCTTTTGTTAAGTCTCTTCCCATATGTCCTTAGCTGCCGTAACAGAATCTTTTTTAATCCATACTCCTAAATGATTTTGTTTTATTGTGTACCCATAAATATGGGTATTACTGAACAAATTCATGTGTGAGCATAGTTTACAGCTATAGCCTTTGTTTTTTTTTCATTAATTTTATATCCCTAAAAAGCTTGAAACAGTCTCAAAATGTTTCACAACACTGAGATGTCCTTGTCTGATTTTATCAGATACAAAATATCTGCAAATAAAGCCAGCTTTTCTTGATAACGATACCAGTTATATCCTTGAATTTCTGAGTCCCTTATTTTCTTTGTCAGTGGTCTGTAAATATAACTCAAATAATAGGGGGAGGGGGACTCCACTGCCTGGTTCCTCTGTTCAGACCCAACTTATCAGGGAGGAACATTCCCACTTTAATTGTTGCCTCTGATCCCTCACATTGTCCTAATTAACCTTAATATTGTATCAGGGAATGCAGATGATTCCATTACACTACTAATAAAATCCCAGCTTACTCTGTCATATGCTTTCCTTACATCAAGACCCAACAATAACAGCAGTATTTTCTTGCATTCTTCTTTCCTTTGGATTACCGTTGTTCTGTTAATGTTTTCCTCCCCTCCTCAAAACCACGTTGATCAATATCTATCAATTTCGGTAGCTCGTTTGCCATTTCTTTTAGCTATTATGGATATAAACACCATATAATCATGGTTGAAAATTAAAATGGACCTATATAAAGCCAGATCTGATGGGTCTTTACCCTCTTAAGTATTACAGCTACCACAGGTTTCTTCCGTGATTTTGGAGCTTCCACTCCTTTTAAAATACTGTTAAAAATCTTCAAGATTTTTCACTTTCTTCTCTCCTTGCTTCAAAACCTCCACAGGAATACCATCTATTCTTGGAGACTTTCCTGCGGATTGATTATAAGTCACCATTTTTCTGTCATCTCATCCCATCTTAATTGTTGAGGCTCATCTACCTCTAACCTTGGCATACTCAAGTCTTCCATAAATGTTTCCATCTGTGCTCTTTTTTTTATTTCCACATTTCTCTGGTTTTTACAGATTTTCATAAAATTTCCAAAATATATCTAATATCTGTGCAGGATCTTTGGTTTGTTTTCTTGTTATAGGCTCCCTAAGTTTGGCAACAACCATTTCTACTTTCTGTTGCCTAAGTCATTGTGCTAAAGGTTTTTGCACTCTGGAGGTATTAAAAACAGTTGCTTAACAACACTTTCTAAATTCATTCATATTATCCAGATGCTTCCTTATATTATCTTTAGCACTCTGCAGTTCTGCCTGTTCTTATTCTGCGAGATTCCCCTTATTCTGCAATACCATAATCTTTGTCAGCCTCTCTAAAACATGCTTTTCACTTTTTAATCATATCTCGTTTTTTTTTTATTTCTACCCTGTTTTTAAACTCCACTTATTTTATCCCACTTACTGGCTATAACTGCTGAAAAAATTTCTATCTTCCCTAATAACTCTTGAATAATTTCTAATACCCATTCCTTAAATTCCTCTCTTTTTGACAGATAGGTGGAGAAGCACCAGTTTCTCATTTTTTCTTCATTGCCCTGCATTTTTATTTGTTACTGGAGCAAAATTGGATATCTGTTGAGGGTTTCAATGAAATGCTCATGTTCCTGTGGAATATAATTTCTGTCTAGTCTATCCAAGTTATTGTACATTGAGGAATAATATAGAAATTATCTCTGAATTCCTACTACTGAATTCACGTCGTCCATACCAAACATTTTCATAAATATCTTCAGAAATCTAGCATCTTTTGTTACAAGTTCCTTATCTAGGCTCCCCTGATATATCCTTAATGTTGCAAATCAAGCTCCATTCCCCACCTGTAAGTAATATTCCTTGCTGAAAGCGGATTGTTTCTCTCAAATTTTTTAACCTCCATAATAGCTGTTTTAGGTGGAATTTACATACCAGAGTAATCCTCCTCCCTTGCCAGTAGCCCCTTTCTACCACAAATCTACCATTATTATTTTCCCTCTTCTATCATTATTGGGACTCTTCCAGTGATTAGTATAAGTGATTCCCACTTCCTTTGACTCTGATATCTTCTGAATATCCATCCTGAAATCCTTTATTTATTAAACTCACATGTTCACTATTTTACAAATGTGTTTCCTGTAGCATTGCTGTTTGCAGTCTGCATTTCTTAATATAATTCAATAGTCTTACCTTTTTGTCTATACCTTTGAGCCCATTCACATTCCAAAATAATATGGATAGTGTAAGCATTACCATAAGATATTCTACCCACCTATTATATATGCCAACGTTTTAAAATGCCTGTATCCATTTTTTGTGTTACATGCACCCATTAATGTTGACAGGTTGATCCTTTGTACAGTTATTTCTTGTCACTTCCATTTGAAATTGTCAAATTTTACAAGATTTTCTGTTTTAATGAAAACCCTCAATGAAAAAAAAACACACCCATCCAGAATACCCATAACCTATTATCTTAAAACAAACAAGCAAAAATATGTACATCCTCAGATAATGATGTTTAACCAACCTGATGGGAACAATTGTCCCAAATCAACAGCTGTATCCATAGGCATTACCTAAGCTAAACTTAAGGTTGTCCATTATAAAGTGAATGTTACAGACTGTACGCCTACATACAGAAATTGCTGTCTGTACTTGTTCTGTCTTTATTCCCCTCCCAGATATGAAAAACAACTTGTATACTTTCAGAAAAACTTAACTTTTAGCTGTAAGAAAAAATGCACTGGCTATCTTTAAATAAAACTACATTATATATACTCAGTTCTAGTAAATGCATTGAGGTACCAGGAAAACTGTTATTTGTTATTAACTTCCAATAATTTCAAACTTTATTTTTTTACTAAGATGCCTGCCATTGTACTGTTCATTTTTAAGTTTCTGTCTGCAAACCGTGTCTGGAGTTTTCAAGATGTATTGTCTGGACCTGTCATCAGTTTGTCTGCATGGAAAAATAAGAACAGAAAGTACAGCTGCCCCCGGCTGCAGACTTCTCAACTCACACTGAACATTTAGTTTCTAATGGAAAACATTTTACCACACCCACAGTTTCCTCACATTTCTACAGCACACATGCCTAAACAATAAACTTGTTACTAGATTAAGCCAAGGGCATTAATCCAGATGTGTTCATCCATGCAAAAGAAAATGTATCAACTTTACATATATTATATAATCAGTGCACTTTTACACCCAATCCCAACAGCTCAAGATTACATCATATTAATCTGAACATACTTTTGTCCAGACTTTCTTCTCTTTTTACATTGTAATACCTACAATTAAAATTAAAAAAAGAAAAAAAAAATACTTGTTTATTGTAGTATTTTACATAGTGTTAATAATAAATTGTACTTAATTACATTCCCCTCCCACCTTTTAGTGTCCTTCCAAACATTAATGACATGAAGTTGGGTATATGCCTTTCAGTCCTCCCATAGGTTTAACATAGTCAACAAAAATCCAATCGTTCTCATCCTCTTTTTCTTTTAAATCCATACTTTGTAAATGTGATTGATGCTCTATACTATAGCCTCAGATGTGTTCACTAATTTCATTGTTGCTGGTCATATTCATGTTTGTCTCCATGTGCGAACCCCAGACTCTGGTTCAAGTCAGAGTTACTCCCCATTATTGTAGTCAACTTCTGCGCTTTTTCTTTAGAACATTGTAAAAGGTTTCTCTTGCAAAGTCTCTCTATGGGCTTTAATATGAGAAGAATAAGAAGTTGTTTGATGACTCTGTTTTTGTTGGACATAGGTGCTTACTAGGATAATAACCATAAGGGTGTTTTTAAACTAGCCATGTATCCCAAATCTCTGACAAGTTTTGTTACCCTTGTTAAGTGTAAGTAGGGGCTTGTGAGATGAAACATTTACAAGCAGGGACCTGGGAGATGGACCATTCACAGGCTACCTGTGTCCATTAGAGACAAATGTGCCAAACCAGGGCTGAATTTCCTGTTCCCCATCTAATTGTCCAAGATGCTCTTGAATTAGGTTAGCGAGGAACTTTGCCTCACATGGATGGGGGAGCCTGTTCCAGAGATGGGGTAGTCTCTGAGGTACTCTTTCGGGTCAACCTTTAAATGTAAAAGTACTTTTAACCCCCCAACCCATCCAATATTAAATGTTTTTGAGAGAATGTGTGAGAAGGATGCAAGATTCTTATTGGAACAAGGGAGTAGGAAAACTTTTTTACAGTCTTTCCACAGCGGACAGATCCATTTTGAAAGATTTGACAATAAGGAAATTAGATATATGAAACCAGATAAAGGTGGGGGGATATGGTGGTGTTGAACACAGTTGACTATTTGGGCAGAATGCCATTATTATTAGAGGACACCAAAATGTATCAAGTAGTGTCCATTAATGAAATAACAGCATATACTAAGATCTGTTTGCATTTGGATTACTTGTCATTGTATGAAATATTGCCTTTTGATGATGATCCTTTTGTGAAGGTTGAGAGTCCAGTCATACCCAAGATTTTAGGGATTCCAAAGATTTATTCCTTTTTTTGTACAATCTCCCTTCATGACCAGTTGTGTTGGCTAGGGGCTTTATTACAGAACCCTTAGATAAATGTATTAATAGAAAGTTGAAAAACATTTTTTATAGTAGCTGACACATTTTAAGAGATTCTTGGGATTTTATCAATCAGTTAAGAGATATTAAAATAAATAATCAACATTTTTACTTACACTAGATGTTAAGAATTTATTTTCTGTTAAACCCCATGTAAATTGGCTTGATGTGTTTTATTGAAATTATTACACATTATGAAGCACTGACCAATGCAGAAACTACATTGTTGTATGAGTTTATGTATATAATCCTTACTAACAATTTTGTTTTCTTTGAGGGGAATATTTTAAACAAATGCAAGGCATTGCTAAGGGGGCAGCATGTGCCCCTGTTTTTTGCCAGTGCTGTACTATGTTGGTGGGAAAAGGAAATGGTATTTAAAATGGAACAGTTTAGATTTTGAGAGGCATGCCTCTAATATTTGGATGATATATTTATAGTATGGAAGGGTGATTTATTAAAACTAAACAAGTTCATTCTGACATTAGATGGGACCACTACTTGAAAATTCACATCTAGGGGAAAATGGTGCATACCACCTACCTTGACCTAGCCAAAGCCTTCAACACTATTCCCCGCTTGGGCATAATCGATAAACTCTCCCAGCTAGGCATCAACCCATATGTTACCAGGTGGGTAGATAACTGGCTCACTGATGGAACCCACTCAGTCAAAATAGGGGAAGCCACCTCTAGTAGTAGACCCGTAACGAGCAGTTTACCCCAAGGATCAGCCTTTGGGCCTCTACTGTTTGGGATACACTTTTCTGAGGTGCAAGCCAAAACCAGTGGTCTGTGGCTGACCAAGTTTGCAGATGACTGCAAGCAGGGTGCTGTCTTAAATTCCCCTAGTGATGTGAACATCCTCCAAGAGGGCCTTACCCAAACTAATGACTGGTGCGAGAAGCATGGCCTCAAACTGAATGCCAACAAATGTGTCATTATCCCCATTGGGGAAAATGGCATCCCCACAAATTATCACATTAATAACAACATACTAAGCATGCAGTCAGTTGTGAGGGACTTGGGCACCCAGGTTGATAGCAACCTGACTTTTGAAAACCACTTTGTCTCCACTGTATGGAAGGCTTTCTACATGGCCCATCTCATATGTAAGGGTATTTCATCCCGGAACAAGGAGGTCATAACATCCCTGTACTTCTCCCTTATCAGACCTATTATCGAGTACATTGGTAAGGTACATGCCGAAGGGGGCAAACACATGCAGCAGCTGGAGAGACCACAGAGGTTCCTGACCAGGAAAATCCAGGGTCCCAAACACCTGTTCTATACAGATAGGCAAAAAGCCCAGGCCCTCTACTCAGTCTCATACAGACTGCTCAGAGGTGACCTGTGTCTGGCATGCAGGGCCATCTCAGACTCAGGTCTGATGAAGTTTGGTCTATGTGCCTTACAAAAGCACTAACGTCTGTATTTATTACTGAGTGTTTTATTTATTCAGTAAAACTTTTGTTCTTTTACTTCAGCGAGTGGTTCTTTACTTATTTTCAGCCTTAATGGAGTTGCTACATATGCGTAAGTCAAACTCCACTAGCACAACCCATACACAAGGCCTTAACCTGGTCTGTGACATTAATAGAACTTGTTGGTGGGATAGATTTGTGTCCCAAGACTCCCCCATCTGTGGAACAAACTCCCTCTCCATGTCAAGCAGAGTACCTCTTTGGCCCTCTTTAACAGGAGCCTGGACGACTAGATGGGAAACAAAAAATACACCCCTGGGATCCCACCTGTGTCCCTGCTGGACATGTAGTTAGGTCTATTGCATTATTCTGTTCATATGGTTTTCCAAACATAAATACAGTCTGTTCCTTCCACTTTCTGTGGTACAGCAGAAAATCTCAGGTTTCTCTGTGTGCTCTGTCCTCTAACTCTACCATTTTTTAAACATCTCTTCTTGAGCAGTCTCATACTCAGCCAGCCTTTCTTCATTTCTAGTTTATTTTCTTTCAGGCTCTCTAAGTTTCATCTTTCCTGGCATCCAGACGGTGTGCTTACTAACCAGTAACTGAATTTTTGCTAAAACTGTCAGAATTACTTGCCCTTTTCTCTCTGTTTTTGTTTTCACATTGGGAGAGCGGAAGATAATCTGTTTATCAGTGTGCAGCCATCTTGAGTCCTTTTACCATCTACTCTTGAACTTGATCTGAATACTAATGAGATGTATGTATTTAACTCTGTTCTTAGCTCATACAGATTCCAGAATTTATTATAGAAAGTTGTATTCAGTAGTCATTGATGGATATTAACTGATAATTCAATGTTAGCAATGAACCTAGAGTTAGTTATATAGCTCAGTAGCACAACAGTAAGCTTCTCCAGTGAAACCCCTTGTCTAAAATGAGACACCTGTCAAGAAAATTACAGTGCGCATGTACGTACAAGTGTAAGTGAATGCAGTTGGAATTCCTCACATTGGCAATGAAATGGGTTGGCCACTATATCTATCTACCCAGGAGCAGTTCTGATGCATTTACCTAGCAAGGAGGAGTCTACCAGACCTCCTTCTCATGAGGTCTCTGTTTTAGTATAGCATGTTTAACTGCTTCAGTGGGTCATATAATTCAATAGACTGTATTAGAATGTTACTGAGGCATTTTGTCAGGGCACAGCAACATTCACCCCTGCTCAAAAAAAAAGAAGGCAGTGAACCTGTCTTTATGCATGATTATGTGTGCCTAAACTGCACTCACTTGCAGTTTTTTTTTTTGGTTACAATCATGCTAGACAATAAGAAATGTTAGTGCTACTGTCTATAAAACTACAACACATTATTACTGTAATTTTATTTAGTTTGTATGGGTAAATGGGTAACTTATAAAATGAAATGGGAAGTTAGATAAGGTAATCTCTCAGCAGCAGCAGTCTTTGAAATATGCTGGTCTTTAATAGTCTTAAATGATTTGATTATAAATTGGTTAACAATAGCAGGAAATTAGAGATACAGCATGGCTTAAGGATTTGTTCATGAACTGTGGTAGGTGTTGGGTCCTAATGATTTCTTGCTGTTGTCTTCAGTTGATAGCTAGTAGTTAACAAAAGGCATCTCAAGTTGTGGCATTCAGATAGAAAAGAAAATGATTTAATAGTTCAAATAGCATGTGTAAAGCAGAAGATGAGAAATGTGGTTTGTTTTATGTTAACAGTGAATTCAGTGACACTTTGGTAGATTTAATATGTAAATCTGGCAATTGCTGTTTGATGAAAATCTGAAAAATAATTTATCATATCATGTTAATGATAGACTTTTATCCTTGAGCAACAATAATAAAATATGAATGTACAAGCTCCACAAATGTAAAAATTGAAGTGTGTTGCAAAAAATTGTTTTTATTAGCATGCATGAGATTGTTTTGAATAGTATTGCCTGTTGCAAAGTGTCTGTGGAAGTAAATATTGGTGCTTGCAAAAAATGGTATATAGGAAAATCAAAGTTTAAAACAAGAATTATGAATGATTTTAAGTTCTGCTGTCATCGGTGTTAATGAGGAATGTTGAAGAAAACTAGCCTAATTCTTATGTTTGAGATTGCCTGTCCTGTCAGTGGGTAACACACAAAGATTAGCACGTTATTGAAACAATATTCTTTTGTGATTTTAACATATAATGTCATATTTTCTTTAGTCCCGAATCTGAAAACTGGTTGCCACTGTTTACTATAAAAGTGCATTATTTACCATGTGCCAATGGAGTGCCTTTTAAAATTTGATTGGGTTATTGATGTAACTGATATCTTTACATTTTAGTTTGTGTTTCTACCTTGAATGCATTGTAGTCGAAACATCAGGGTAGTTATTGCGTAAACCTTTCTGCACAGTCCATTTTTGGTGTTTTTGTATATTTTTATATATTTAGCACATTTTTGCTTAATAGCAGTATATACACATCATTAAGAACTAAGCCTTATGGCAGAAGGTGTGGCCGTGATTATGGTTTGGGGGGGTTGTGTCAAAACATCAAACTCCATTCAGTAGTCTTACTGCATTTCTGAAAGAGGCTCTCCTGAACTTACTCGTTGCTTTTTGTGCACACTTCCACATTTTCCATAGCTTCTGTCTGTGGGTGGAAGAATTTCAAATTTTATAGATAACTATAAGAACATTTTGACAGACTTGTGGCTAAGAGGCATGTTACAAACTGTTGCTGTATTAACTTCATCTGAAAGCACATTTCATTGTATGACAAAAGTATCCATATCTTGGCTGAGGTGCTCTTTTTAGAAAAACAGAATTGAAACATTGTATCCTAGAAGCAGACATTACTCTCTTCTTACAAAGTACAAGAGGAAGTCCTGCCTTTTTATTTGTGCGCAAGCAGGGATATCATTGCATCACTGGACACCTGAAATATCAGCATAGGCACAATTATCTGTTGTTCAATATTCCTCTGTTTCCTCCACCACAAGTTCTAGAGGTTCAGGTAGCCACAGTGTTTTGCTGTTCTTCTGTTTTTCCTACTGACATCTTTCAATGTGTTTTCAAATGACTGGCTCCGTCAAGTCACTCTCAGGTTAAGAGGAACTCTTGTCCTTGTTTTGACAATTTTCTAGTCCAGGCATGATCATGGACTCTCTGGGTATCTTAAGAATGATTATTCCACTTATGGATTCCTTTGGTTTCACAGGAAGTGCAAAGAAAGCCAAACCCAAGACCATTTCAGTGAAAAAGAATGCTGGCTAGCATTCAACTAAAGGTGTTTTTGATTCAGTTAAAAATAAACAGCCTATTGACTTTATTTTAAATGTCTAAAGTTAGGTTACTGGCAAGAACTGCTTACATTTATTTGTCTTTTAGCTCCTGGATGCCATTAGAATGATTCCTATTGTTAGTATTTCTAAGGCTGTGTGACATTTAAAACAGTGTACATGTTTGTGAAACTACTGATATTCAAGTCTTTTCACCTGGGCTCATTTACCTGCCAAGACTCAGTCAGTGAGATGCCAACTTACTGTTTGCTGGCAAGGACTAAACCATACCTAACTCAAAGTGCCAGACTGGCCACTGCTCAGTCACACCTGCTTTCTGCCATCTTGTATTGATCTTGTATATTCACAAACCTGTGAAAGACTGACCTTAATAACCTAGAATCCTGCTACAACAAAATTGCAAAGTTTGCCACTAATTACCCACACAGGACTCACCACTGCCCAGCTCATCTGGCTAGAACTCCCTAACCTTTTACTTCTCAGTCAACTTACCATGGTCCACAAAATAGTCCACCAACCTAGCAACTGCTCTGCTCTTTCTAATCTAGTCCAATCTAATATTAATCTCAGGTTGCTCAGATCTTCTGACAAACTAATGTTAATGGTTACCCACTCCCACAACTATCATGGCGGCTCCCTCAATTCTTACAAAATAGCCAAATTTTGGAATACTCTTCCTCAGCCCATCACAAAAAATCCTAACCATCATGAGTTCAAACAACTCCTGAAGGACTACCTAGCTAGTCATTGGCTTTCTCTTGTCATACTTCAGGCTAATGACCTACTAGGTCCTTAACTACATCTAGTCCTTATCCTGCTGCTTCATTCTGTACCACTTTTTCCCTTAATCTTGTTTCTTATTTTACATCATCTTTTTGCAGCACTGTTGGACATGGGTCCATATGAACCACTGGATGTTAAGTTGTCAATCTCGCCTTCATTCTTGCTGGATGGGTTCGGAGCCGATCCTCTGCTCCGACTCGGCACTTGCTTAGCTTGAGAACTCCTTTTACCAGCTCGAGGCAACCCTATATCCCATGATGCAAGGCGGGACTACCTCAGATCTCATTTGCCGCTTTGCGAAAGAGGTCTCCTTTTTGCCAGCTGAGGTAAGTTGGACATTTCAAAAGCTTAGTCAGGGTTTTATCTCTCCCTTGTCCCCTTTTATAGAGTGTAGTGTTTCTACAGCCCACCCTATTTCCCCATTTAGTTAAAATCTTCTAGTTTTTATAAAAAGTTTAAAGTTTTTTCAGTTAGGCCTAGGCCCCCTTCTTAATCCCTACCTGGGTGTCTGTGTTTGTTGGGATTAATTGTGTGATTGTTTGGGATGTGTGTGACTATTTTTTCTTCTTGGACTATGTCTAAGGAAGGCAAGGTCTCAGGCTTCAAGAAGTGTGACTCGTGCTGTCAGAAAATGTCTCTGACAGACGGTCACACTTCTTGTGTTTACTGCCTGGGGCCTTTGCACCTGCAGGACTCCTGTGCTTTGTGTCATTCTTTTAGCCAGAGAGTCCTGCAGGAAAGGAGGAATAAATTGATCCTCCGTGGCTTACTAAAGCCAGAAGGTTCACCCACTAAAACTGGGTCTAGCAAACCTTCTAAGCCACCGAAGGTTCAGGCTTCAGCTTCTAAGCCTTCTCCGGTGGCTCCGACTCCATCGGAGTTGAGATCGGCTCCGGCCGGAGCCGATCTTTCTTCTTCTAAAGTAGTAGTGTCGGTTCCGATCGGTTCCGACACCCAATCTACTGTTGCCTTGTCTGCTCCGGCTGGAGCTGACATATTGTCCAGTATCGGAGCCGAGAAGCCTTCGGCTCCATCTGGAACTCAGGGGACATCGGCTCTGATGACTTCGTCCAGGAAGAGATCTCGGTCCCCTTCGTTGGAGAGTATCCACTCGGCTCCGGGGTCTCCACTTTTGTCGGAGCGGAGTCATCGGAGCCGATCTTCGAGATCTTCCAGGCTGTCTGACCACGATTTAGAGAGGGTGGTAAGCAGGCTGTTGAAGTCGCAGGCACTAGCCCAAATGCTCCATAGCCCGTCTCAGCAGACTTCGGCTATTGATTTACCCCTTCAACTTCCTCCTCCGACTCCCCTCCGAGTTCGGAGCCGGAGTTTCTCGGGACAGCGACCGTGTTGGCGCCGGAACCGATACATCCCTCTTCGGCTCCGTCGTCTTCGGCTCCGATCTCTTCCATGAGACCTTCCTTGGAGGGATCCGGTCGTCGAGTTTCCCTTGTCGGCTCCGAGGGGGCTAGTGGCATCGGACCCTTGTCTGACCCCGCTCTCCCTCTCAGGGCTTCGGCTTTGGTAAGCTCGGCACCGACATCGGCCTTGGAGCCTTCCCTCTCAGTGGAGCTGGGAGTTCCTATTTCCTCGGAACGGGAATATTCCGGCCTCCCTGGGAGGGGAGCCTTTGAGGTGATGAGGAGTGTCCTGGCACCTGAGCCAGGTCAACGGTCCATCCCATTAGCTCCTCCCTCTTCGGTGCCTGTAGACGCCTCTTGCCAGCCTCTTGCTCCCAGGCCCAGGGATCCATCGCCCCAGGTGTCCCCATTGGGAATATCTTCCTCTTCCGAGGTTTCTCCTGATCCTGCAGGGGAACCTCCTCGGAAGAGGACGTGTAAGAGGAAACACACAGACTCCCCTGAGTCTACAACATCTGATACCGACTTAGATGAGTCGGAGGGTTCCCCACGGTCCCCCTCTGAGGATGTCTCCTTTTCAGACATCCTTGAGCTCCTCAAACAGAGGGGGAATTGGCCCTCCATTGACCCCCTCCGAGGATGAGTCGGTATACCTGGAGGCTTTTGGATCCTGACCCTCCACCTCCTGGGTGTCTCCGCCTTTCGACCCACTTATGCAGGTAGTGGCTCGGAAGGCGTGAGCAGCTCCAGATTCTGTGGAACCGGTTCCCAGGAGACCATCCAAATTTATCACAGCCCCTGCAGATAAGCAGTTTCTTTCCAAGGGCGTCTCTGTGGATGCTATGGTGGTGGCGGCGGCCACCAAGAAGGAACTTGCGGATCCTTCAGTACCTGTCCATCCTCCTAACACAGATTCTAGGACCATGGACAGGTATGGAAAGCGGATGTTTTCTTCAGCGACCTTTGCTATGCGTTCGCTGAACTACCTTTGTCACTTCACCAGGCTTCAAAGAGATATTCTCAAGGAACTAGGTGAAGTGGTCCAGGATCCTTCTGCTGCTGGGGCTCAAGAAAAGATTGCCTCACAGCTAGCAATCCTGAATTCCTTAACTAACTCCTCCATGCGGCTCATATCCTATGCAGCCGATGGGGCGAGCAGGGCCGCAGGCACAGGAGTGGCTCTTAGACGTCAAGCCTGGATGCGGCTTTGTAATTTTGCGGACCCCTTTAAGGCGTCCTTCACCAATACCCCCTTTGACGGTTCGGCTTTGTTCGGACCTCAGGTGAAGGAAACCTTGACCAGGTGTGAGCAGGACGGCAAAACTCTTTCTGCCATTGGAGTCCATTTTTCCACCCCTTCTAGACCCTACCCCAAGGGTCAGAAGGGAGGAAAGATGTGGTTCCGCAAAGCCCAAGGAGCAGCGCCGGACACACGTGGACAGTTTACCCCCAGAGGCAGAGGGGGTAACAATAATAAACGCCCTAGGGGCAGAGGGGGTCCTCAGAACCAGGGCAACAGGGAGTCTCTTCCTGAGAAGCCCTTTCAGCATCCCTGAGGTGTTGCCCGACTGTCCACCCTTGGAGGCAGTCGGGGGAAGGATTTCGCTGTACCCAGTAGCCTGGTGTTCCCTTTCACAAGATATGTGGGTACAGTCGATAATATCCGAGGGTTACAAAATCCCCTTCGAAAGGTATCCTGTACCTCACCAATCCCTTCCAGACATCTCACCCGGTCAAAGGGATTTGGCAGAACAGGAGGTTACAAAGCTCCTACACAAAAGAGCCATCCAGACTGTTCCAGCAGACCAAGTCGGATCCGGCGTCTACTCCAGATTCTTTTTGGTCCCCAAAAGGACGGGAGATTGGAGACCTATACTAGACCTAAGCAATCTAAACAGATTTGTCAAGAAGGCAAGATTCCGGATGGTCACGCTTCAGTCCATTTTGCCCTTTCTGGGCAAGGACAACTGGATGTGCTCGATAGTACGCGTCCTGAAGGTCTATCACATAAAGATCCACAGGCGCTCCAGGAGGTTTCTCCGCTTTCGGCTAGGGACCAGTCATTATCAATTCAGAGCCCTGCCCTTTGGCCTCACTTCAGCCCCCAGAGTGTTTACCAAATGCATGGCAGTGGTCGCAGCTCACCTGAGACGTCAAGGATTCCAGGTGTTTCCGTATTTGGACGACTGGCTCCTCTACGCCACCACCAGGCATCAGCTTCTTCAGACCAGAGACTACACTCTGCAGCTTTGCAAAAGTTTGGGAATTTCAGTAAATTTCGAAAAATCTTCTCTGCGGCCTTGCCAATCTATCACCTTTGTAGGGGCAGAATTAAACACCGTCAAGTTGTCAGCCACACTAACACATCAGAGAATTCTGGACATCCAAAAATTCGTTCGGATATTATTGCAGAGCAGCAAAGCCAAAGCCAGATTGATTCTGAAAGTTCTAGGTCTTATGGCTGCGGCCATTGTTCTTCTACCACTGGCTCGCTTCCACATGCGTCTGCTGCAGTGGGTGTTATTCACTCAGTGGTCGTTCCACAGTCTTCCGATGAAACACGAAATCTTAGTCACACAATCGTGCAGAGCTCATCTGAACTGGTGGATATCTTCCCCTCTCCTTCACCAGGGCCAACCATTTGTTCCCCCTCCTCCGGTTGCCACAGTCACTACGGATGCCTCTCTGATCGGGTGGGGGGGCATTATCAGGGCAGGATGGTCCACGGGACGTGGCAACCCATAGAATACCATCTGCACATAAATGTCCTGGAGATGAGAGCGGTGCTTTTAACGTTGCAAGCCCTCAACGACTTTCTTCCCGCAGGGACTATTGCAGTACAAACGGACAACATGTCCGTGGTCTGGTACATCAACAAGCAGGGTGGGACCAGGTCCTATCCGTTATGTCGAGAAGCTCTCAGACTTTGGCAATGGGCAATATCCTCTCATCGGTTTCTGATAGCAACGCACATCCCTGGCAGGTCCAACCTCTTAGCGGACAGGCTGAGCAGAGCCATTCTCATGCCTCACGAGTGGTCTCTCAATCAATCTATTGTGGACCAGATTTTTCTGAAGTGGGGCACACCTTGTTGCGATCTTTTTGCTACTCCCCAAAACAACAAGTGCCCCGACTTTTTCACCCTCTTTCCCCTTCCAGGCCAACCCCTGAGAGACTCTCTAACCCAGGATTGGCCCTGGGGACTTCTTTACGCTTTTCCTCCCTTTCCCTTGATTCCACAAGTCATTCAGAAAGCAATCGTTTTGAGGGCCAAGTTGATTCTCATTGCCCCTTACTGGCCTCGACAAATTTGGTTCCCAACTCTGCATCGTCACCTCCTGGTGCGGCCTTGGCATCTGGACCCAGTTCCGGATCTTTTGATCCACCAGTCGGGTCAACAGCACCGGGCCATTCATTCTCTCAACCTCACTGCTTGGTTGCTCCACTTCCTTCCCTAGCCAGGCTTCCTATGATCTCTGATCCTGTCAGAGATATTTTAGTAGCTTCTTTGAAGTCGTCCACCAGAACTGTGTATGCTAGCAAGTGGCGACGTTTTTCCATTTGGGCAAACTCCAGGCACATTGATCCCTTTACTGCTCCTGTGCATTCTGTTTTAGATTTCCTGGCTGAAGTTTTTCAGTCAGGATCTTCTTCATCAACAGTCAAAGTTCAACTGGCGGCTATTTCCAAATATCATGTTGGATTACAAGATCATAACATTATGTCACATAGGCTATGCAAAGCCTTTCTGAGAGGAGTTTTTCTTCTGAAGCCGCCAATAAAACATCCTCCTCCACAATGGGATCTGAATTTAATGTTAGCATCCTTGATTTTACCACCCTTCGAACCGTCTGCATCATGTTCCTTGAAGTTATTGACCTGGAAAACTATATTCTTACTGGCTGTCACTTCAGCAAGAAGGGTTTCCGAAATTCAAGCTCTCTGCATCCGTCCCCCTTACTTGGTTTTTCACAAGGACAGGGTATCCTTAAGAACGAACCCGTTCTTTCTCCCCAAAGTTGTTTCTCAAACTAATATTAATCAATCCATCGATCTACCAGTCTTTTTCCCAAATTATTCTGACAGAGCTGAACAAAAGCTTCATTTTTTGGATGTCCATCGTCAGCTCAGGTACTATTTGCATAGAATGAAACAATTCAGGAAATCGGACCAATTATTTGTCTCCTATGCAGAAAACAGGAAAGGTCTCCCAGTTTCTAAAGTGACCTTATCCAGATGGTTGTCTTCCACCATTTCTTATGTGTATTCACTCAGAGGCAAGCAACTACCTTCTAAACCGAAAGCACACTCAACCAGGAGTCTATCCACTTCCGCAGCCTTTCAGGATAGACTACCCATTGATACCATTTGTGCAGCAGCTACTTGGGCCACTCCTCATACCTTTGTCTCTCATTACAAGTTAGATTTGGCCTCCAGAGACAGGGCCAGTTTTGGTTACACAGTTCTCAACAGTCTGTTCCATTGAGCCACCCGGGATACAGGTGCTAGGGACGCGGTCCCATCCAGCAAGAATGAAGGCGAGATTGACAACTTAACATTTAGAAGTTATGTACCTACCATAACGTTCCATGTTAGTTGTCTTCTCTCGCCTTCTTTCTTGGCCCTCCCTCCTTCCCCCTGGCCTGGACAGATCTTGAAGAGTTTCCTCTTCTCAGGTTGTTCCCTCCTGAGTCTTCAATAGAAGAGTCCTTTGTTAGGAATTTTTGTGTTCCTAGTTCTACTAGGTTAGTCCTTAGCAGGGTATGTTAGCTACCAAACGAGATCTGAGGTAGTTCCACCTTGCATCATGGGATATAGGGTTGCCTCGAGCTGGTAAAAGGAGTTCTCAAGCTAAGCAAGTGCCGAGTCGGAGCCGAGGATCGGCTCCGAACCCATCCAGCAAGAAAGAAGGCGAGAGAGAAGACAACTAACATGGAACGTTATGGTAGGTACATAATTTCTAATTATAACTGTACATCTGTTTGCAGCTGTGTTGGTCTCTGTTAATGCCACACTGTTTATATTGTCCACACTGTTATTTGAATTTGTTTTGTATATTTTTTTATTTTTGTTTGCCTTGATAGTATTTGTTACTGGTTTTGGAGCTTTTCTCCCCGGGCCCCTGCTGAAAATGGCCCCAGTCAGACATTAGCTGGTTAACAAATGTAATTAATTAATAAATAAAGTTTACCTGTAGCTCTGAGATTCAATAAATTTGCATTTGAGAAACGTATCTTAAACTGCACAAATAAAGCTAAATTTTGCCTTAATTGCTCAGTATAAATTGCTTTCATACATTCAGAACAAGAAATAACCTATCAAAAAGTGAACAAATTATACAAATAATTAAACCATTTTTCTTTTTCTTCAGATATAATTCTATAACATATCAATAAAGTTAAAGATGTAACGTTATATCAGTGCAGTTGTTAATGTTCCACATAATTATTTCTGTGTAAAAATAAAACTTCCAGACTTCTCTTCCATTATTTACGTCTGGCATGTCGTTCAGTGAGCTGCTATGCAAATCATTGGTGTAACCAAAAATGGACTGTTTTTATCAAAGCTGTCAAGAGTGTGTGGGTGTCCACACACAAACACACACACAAATGCTGTATCAGCAAACATCAGGTCATTTTCTTAGAGTTGTAATACATAAGAGTGGGCATTATAGGGAAATAATGGACCTTCCAGGGGGGCGGAACAGTCCCTTTTTTCCTTATAATTCCCACCCTGTCCAGTGTCATTTGTTACCTAACATATGGTATGTGTTTGTTAAATCTCCATTGTTATTTCCTCATTTCTAAGAAGGTGCTCAGCACCACCCACAAGTTCCCCACAAAGCCCACTGTACAGGAGAAAGGCACCAAAGATGGTGATATCTCTGAATTCATAAAACAATATCTAATTTGTTAGACAGGACTAATGATTTGGAACAACTACTCATACAACTTGGTAATCACAAGACCCCACCCATATGACATTTTAGTTGACTGAAGGACCCCTACTATGTCACCTTTGGCTCATACCTCCAGACAATGGAATCTCTAAACAGTCAGTCTAGAGGATTTGAGATACCCTTCTATCAGCTGGGAGAACCTATACATCCCCAAACATGTATATCCAGAGATTTCTGGACTTTATAAATACGAACTCACTGGCTCAGCTAGTCCATACACCAACCAAGGGAGACAAAATTCTGGACTTGGTTTTTCACAGATATGGACAGTTCTCTTCCGTAACAGCTGTAAAACCCCTACCTGGTCAAATTGGACCAAAAATCAGTCCTTTTCACAATAAGACTAAAGCTGGAGCCATTCTCAAATAAGTCTGTATGCTGAGATCATGCTAAACCTAATCATCTTAAACTGAGCAACAACCTGTTAGATTCAACATTCCCTTTAAAGTCTGAAAACCTATTGAATGTGGAATTCTTCATCACCAAATATTATACTTATATAAATAGATGTAAAGATGCAGCTGTACCACTCCAAAGTAAATATAATTCAATTTTAGAAATAAACACTGTGGTGGAATTCAAATATAAAGAAGCTCTACAATAAAAGTTAAAAGCCCATTGTATATAAAAATGAATGTTACTTGCCAAATGCTAAAACCATTATTGCTAAGCTTTACATGTAACACCATTCCAATCAACCAAAGCAAGATAAAAAAGTAAAAATAACCACCCAATCAAAAGACAATCATAAAGCTTTAAAAAACTATGTTAGAAGCCTCAGAAACTATGCCCAGAGCTCTGCAGAACTAATAAACAGTATCACATACTCTGTCCCTGATGATATAGCCAGACTACTAGAGGATAAATTCACCTCTAACCTCTACACCCCCCCCCACACACACACACACACACACATATCACATACCAGTATCAACATTCCCCTCAAATCTCCCAGGAACAAGTCCTTAAAGCATTATCTAAAGGCAAGAACACTGCTTCTATGGAGCAAGGTAGCTTACCAGAATGCCTTCTGGTCACCTTGAAATATGACCTGTAGAACCTGCTATAGAGGCTGTTTAATATTATCCTTCAAACAGGGTTTGTAGTAGAAAAGAGGAGGACTACAACTGTCATACCATTGCCCAATGATGGGGCATAAAGGGACCTGGGTCAGGCCAATAAACCTGACCAGCCTTATCTGTAGGACTATGGAAGGGACCATTATAGAATTAATAAACAAGGGCATAGACAATCTACAGATGCATTTTGTCAAGGGCAGGTCCTACCTAACTAATCTGGTCAGTTTCTTAAGGGAAGTTGCCTAAGTAGTGGATGAGGGAAAATCTATACACACTCCCTACCTGGACCTCACTAAGCCATCTGACCACCCTCATTTAATCAGCTGTAGTTGATAAACTTGCCAAAGTAAATGTGATTCCATATGTAACTTGTTGAATAGCTAACTAGTTCTCTAACAAAACCGAAGAAATTAGGGTGGGCAGATCTACCTCCTCCTGACGACCTATCACTAGTGGTGAACCTCAGGGTTCTATCTTCAGGCCACTCTTCTTTGATATTTTATTCTCAGAGGTCAAAGTTAATGTTAAAGGCTTATGACTGACAAAGTTTGTACATGAAAGTAATATTGGCGCTTTCATAAACTCTTTAGAAAGCTGAAAGATCCTCCAGGAGGGCCTTTTCAAACTAACAGCAGATATTAGAACTATGACCTAAGACTCAATGCCAAAAATGTATAGTAGTATCGTTCAGCAAGCATGACATCCCCAACAACTGTTGCATCAACAACACATCCCTGGACATTAACTCAGTAGTGAGGGACCTGGACCATGTAGATAATAAGCTGCCATTTGATTACCATGTGTCTACTATTGTAAAGAATGTCTTCTTCATAACACAGCTTATTAGTAAGGGTATGGCATCCAGGTCCAGGGAGGTTATCATCCCACAGTATTCTGCACTTATTAGGCCAGTCATGCAGCATAATTCCCCCTTCATATATACCTATCCAAACACCTGACACAACTTGAACGACTACAGCCCTTTTCTACCAAGAAAATCAAGGGTCAAAATCATAAAAGTTACATTGGCCATCTCAAAGCCTGGCCCCTCTTCTCAGTATCTTATAGGCTACTGAGGGGTGACCTCAGCCTCTCTTTTTTTATAGTCCCTGACAGCCTTATCCTTTTAGACCTATTGCACATTCGTACATCTAGTAGTAGTAGTATTAGAAATACCCACTCAGGAGATCTTAAATTTAAATTTAAATAGAACATGCTGGAGGGATAGAAATGTTTCACAGTGGATGCCACTTCTCTGGAATCATCTTCCTTTCCACATAAAACAAAGTATGACTTTTACTCTGTTCAAGTGAATTCTGGATGAATGGATGGCAAATAGCAAGTTCATCCTTGGTTTAGCACTATTATCACTTGTTATGGTTAATATTTAAATGTCTATCCACCTGAGTGTATTATTCATACTTATAATACAAAGAGCTCTGGGTTAATCATACTTAAAATACTAGTACTAATACACTTTTGGGAAAGCATGGCTTGGCTTCTAAAAGTCCTCATGGATCAATAGCTTAGTAAATAGTTCCTGTGAGTTAGTGGCAGACTGGGGATGAACTTGTGTATGTATCCAGCAGGTGATGTTACAGCTTGATTAAGAATGGACACACACACACGCACACTTCCAAAAAGTTGTCAGATTCTAATTAGTGCAAAGAAAGAAATCAGGCGTAACACCTGTCAGGTAAAGTCCACTCATAAATTAAATGTTTTTTGGTATAATTTACTTAATCTAGCTGATGCTGGTGTTTTAGTTGATATTTTTCCTACCTTCAAAAACCTTACATTATCCATGTTGTAGACAGTTGGTTTGCCAGATCGCTAGTTTGTCCAAATAAACTCCTAATTGTTTATAGTTTAAGATTTTAGTCTAGCAAGTAATGTTATGATAGCAGAATATTTCACACTGGTGAATTGCCAGAGCTGTGACACTGGATTTATTTTTCAGCTTCAACAGTTTTCTTTTCAAAGTTACTCCCAGTGTATACAGAATGGTTAATTTCATAGCAGTTAATGGATTTGATAGATGTTCATCATATTGATCACTGCTGCATTCGTCTTAGCTATATGGGTTATATTTTTCGACGAATATAACACATGGCCAGCTTCCAAAGGTTCAGCGTATCTTCCATGTGTCCAAACTGTCAGGCAGCTTGAGCTTAGATGACTAAAAGACAAGTCTGGTCACCGAGCTATCCAGAGCTTTTCTGCCACCGAACAGTACACTCCTCTGATGCTTTTGAGGATTGATGATCGGCTGGTACTGTTTCTTTGCTGGACAGAAGTTCTCTTTGTGGGAAAAAAAAAACTTTATTTTCATTTATCTTCCTTGGTTTTTAATACTTTCTCCTTCAAGAAAGTTATTTAAAGCTAGAATTTTTTATTTTTTTTTACTGGACTGTCATAAGACTACATTGTCTGTTTAAATGAGAGTGCTCTTTTATTTCCCTGTCAGTTTAAACATTGATTAAATTATTTTAAAAAAATTTTTTTTTCTGTGGAGAAATTGTTTGAGTTTTTGGTGCTGGGAATTGTTTCAAAGTGCTTTTTAATGTTTTTTGTTTGAAAAAAAAACTTTTTAAGGAATTAAATTTTTACGGTCTGTTATTGCTTGTTTTCCCTCAGAAAACTACCAACATTTATGGCTTAATTATGGAACAAACAGTCCCAAGGTCAGTCCTTCATCCAACCATAAAAAGAAAAAGTTAAGCAAACACTTTCTGCCACCGAACAGGCTAGCAGTTTGCCTCAGCTGCAGTTTGGTGCCGCTGCTGTGGCCATTTGTTGTACATCAGACCTCTTGTCTTTTACCCCAATCCCTTTGGTATAGCAACTGCAGCCTCCATGGACCAGGGGCTGTTGGGGTCTCCTCAGCAGGCAAGGGAAACCACTTTTGTTGGCCCTGGAAGAGGGAATAGGGAGTGCTTCCCTGTTTTGTCAGAATGTTGTAGCCATCACTGAGGACAATACTACTGCCATTTATAACACTGATGACATGATTTATTTCTGTCACACACAAAAAAAAAAACTGAAAATGAAACAAGTGTCTTCTCAAATTTCTTAAAACAGGAGTAGTTAACTGCGTCTGGCTCATGGTTTTATTCAGGCTTTTGATCCTTCTTATTTATTGCTTTCTGTTTACCTCCTTTCCTGAAGAGACTTAAGATTGTGAATATGGACAGGAAGATGAAGAGACAGATATACATGTTTTCTCTTCAGTTTTCTCATTCAGACTCCGAGGAGAGCTCAGTTTCTGTTTCTCCCTTTGGGGTTCCCCTCTCTTTGAGACTTTTTCCAAAATGTATTTTCAGTGGGGTACACAGGTTTCTCAGTCCCTTAGAAAATTTTTTGTGCTGTTACAGAAGTAATTTCCTGAACTTTCACCATTTCCTCCAGTTCTGTCAACACTGGTGGATGTATGTGTGTCTATGCCTGTAATTTTCCTGATAGCAAGCCTGCTGCTCCAGAAAGGAATATAGAATATATTACGTTCCTAATAAACCTGACTGGGCAGCTTTAGCTTTAGGTATTCCTAATGCTGCTAAACAGTTAATTGCTGTCCTTCTCTTTCTGATAAGAATAAGAAGATTATTGATGGGTATGAGAAAATAGTATAAACGTCTGCAAATTTGATTTTCAGATTTTTTAATTGTCAAGCTTGTATGTTAATGTTTATTCCTATTAATTGTGAAAGTATGAGGAATATTTTATCTGCAGTTTCTTCTTGTGAGGAAATATCTGCTTTAAAATTATTTGGTTTCTTCTGTTGTACAATGTGCATATGACTCCGTTGATTCTTCCTGGGCTGTGTCCTGTGTTACTGTTTTGAGGTTTGCTTGGCTGCATTTTCAGAACTTCATGTCCTCCCTGCAGTTGGGTAGTGTTCGAAAGACGTGTACGTAAATGGGCGTGCCTTCATTGAAGGTTGGGCGTTGAGCTGGCACCTCGGCGTTTCGTAAAAATCTACTGCCAATCATTAGTGGACCAGAGTTCCACTGTGACGACCCCTTACCAGGAAAAACCCAAAAGACAAACAACAACAACAAGAGGATGTGAATAATGAGGTTTTATTTTCGCTTTTGGATAGAGATTCACTTTTTGGTTCCTTTACTGCAGTTGTGATCAAAAAGTGAGATGAAAAGTAAATTAAACCAGGGAGTCTCTAAGACCTTCTGCACTCCTTTTTCTAATCGTCTAAGATATTCTGTAAGTTCTCAACCAGTTTTAGCATAATGGCAATGTTATTCCAAAATAAAATTCGAGAACCCCTAAAACCAAGAACAGTCCATCTAGTCCATTTGACTATTTATGGGGCTGTGTTCCCCTCTCCCACCCTGGAAGTCTCCTTTCCCTTTCCAGAAAGTCTGAATCTTCATTTTTCTTTTTGACAACATATAGTTTTAGAGAAATGGATTCTGAAGATCATTCATCAAGGTTGTAGATAGCAGTGAGAGGATATTCCACCTTGCCAAGAAGATATTCCTTATCTACCAGACTGTCCTTCATTACATGCTGATCCAGTGTGTGATAGAACCAGTTCCTGTTTCCAAGATGAGAAGGGTTTTTGTTCAATGATGTTTTTAGTGCCAAAGAAATAAAGATGATGCCTGAAGACCAGTTCTGGATCTTTCTTTCTTTTACCTGTTTGTGATACTGCATAACTTCAAAATGATGACACTTCACAGTCTGTTAACTCTTCCTCATTCAAGTTTCTTGGTAGCTCTTCATTTAAAAGATGCACATTATTTCATTCCTGATAAAAAATAGAGAAGCCAAAAGCGAATCCAACAGTTATTTCATTCCTTTCCTCCACACTTCAGGTGTTTCTCAAGGTTTGTGTGTCTGGATCACTTAATCAGTTCTCTGCTTTACCCTTTGGACTATTCCCTGGACCAAGTGTGTGAAATAAGTGGCTAGCTCCAGTTATAACTTGTTGCATGCTATAGGTATCCATTTTCATTTTGTCTTTTTTTTTTTTGTAGAGACTTTTTCAAAGTGTCAGGATCATCTTACTTAGATGACAGTGCTCTTAAACAAGCTGCTATTCCAAGACAACATTCAAAACTCCTTATTGACTCCTTCACACAGGATTGTGTTCCTGGAGTGTCAACTGAGTACTTCATTTTAATGTTTTTTTTCTCCCACAGGAAAAAAAAATAGATCTGTATCTAGATCTATTTCTAAGGTTTTCCACTCAGACCTTGGTCACTCGAGGGAATACCTCAGGATTTTGTGTTTCATGGCATATGTGATTCTCATGATAACCTTGGCAGGACTCCACATGAGAAAGATACAGTGGTATCTGAAGTCTCTTCGGTCCCAGCATTAACATCCCTTGTCTTTTCAAATCCAAGTGCTCTGGTTTGTCAATAGAAAAATTATTTTGGTGAAGACAGCATATGTCCCTAAATTTGGGTCTCCCTTTATCCCTTCCTGTTCCAAGGCAGTTAGTTATCACAGGCATCTCGGACTTTGCTTGCAGAGCAGTTTTAGAACAGAAAATTGTACAAGGTGTGCGGGACATCTAACACAGATGCAAGCACATGAATATGAACAAAGTGCTTGCCCTGATGAAGGCACTCAACTCTCCAAGTCATCATCGGTCCCTAGGAACTCTCTAAGTTGTTTCAGACAATACTACTATCATGTGGTACATTTTCAAGAGGGGGGGGGGCAGGTCATAACCCGTATTACCTTGGGTTATATCTTCACAGTCTCACTCTACAGGCATCATTCATTCCATCAGAGCAATATCATGTGACAGACTAGCTGAACAGGTCAAGGCAGACCCTCACTTATGCAGACTACATCAGGGCACGTCTAAGCTTTAATTTGTCAGTGGGGATTCCAGTAGACCCATTTGCCTCCTCTCTAAATAGTCAGCTGGCAAGACTTTGCTCCAGGACTTCATGCTAGAAGATCTGGAAGATGGAAGCCTTTTTCTTTGGCAGGAATGTTACCGTTTGCTTTTCCACCCTTTCCACTGATATCCAGGGTATTTTTGAAGATTCAGAAGGAATCCCCCAAGATTTTTGTGGTGACTCCCTTTCTGGCCCAGGCAACAGGGGGCAATTACCACAATCTTCCTCACAGAATGGATCTACTCACACAAGATCGTGGGTGATTGATACACCCTGACCTCAGTCAACTTCAAATGACTGCCTGAATTATAAGGTCTTATTTTCTTTTAAGTGCCTGTTTACTGAGAATGTGCAGCAGGTACTAATGGAGGCAAGAAAACCTGCTACTATAAGATCATATATTAGCAGTTGGAAAAGGTATTTTAGTTGGTGCCAACAACAACATAACCAGCACAAATTCAAGGCTAGTTGTTCTCTGGTTTTGCAATATTTGTGTGAGTTACTTCCACGGTGGTACGGCAGTAGCGTTGTTACCTCACAGCAAGAGGTTTTCCCATTCAATTCTCGGCTTGGCTTAGGAGTGCCTTCTGTGTGGAGTCTGCATCTCCTCCCCGCGGTTGGGTAGCATTCGAAAGACATGCATGCGTAAATGGGCATTCCTTGCCTTGAAGGTTGGGCATTGCGCTGGCACCTCGGCATTTCGTAAAAATCTACTGCCAATCATTAGCAGACCGGAGTTCTGCTGTGGCGACCCCTTACCGGGAAAAAGCCGAAAGATAAACACCAACAACTTTCCTATGTTTTTTCTTTCTCCTCCATCAAGGTTCATTTATTAGCCATTCAGCATTTCTGCCCATGGATCCTCTTCTTTCTGGGCTTTCTCATGTCAAAATGTTTTTGACAGGGGTTTTACTTAAGAGACTTCCAAGAAAACTAGTGCCCCCTTCTTGGGATCTTAATTTTGTTTTAGAGATGCTAATCTAGGTGGCTTGATGTTCTTAACATGGGAAGCAGTTTTACTGATTATTCTGACATCTGGAAGGAGAGTATTTGAATTGCAAGCCGTATGGTGAGTGAACCCTATCTCATTTCCACAGAGACAGGTTTTTTTAAGAACTAATTTATCTTTGATGCTTAAAGTGGTATCCAGTGTTACTTTAAGCCTCACTATCCATTCCCCATTTTCTTTACTGATCTTAAAAATGAGGAAGAAAGGATCCTTCATACCTTGGATGTCCACTAACAATTCAGATACTATCTTGACAGAACTAAATCTTTCAGGTCTTTATGTCTACTGGTCTTTTCTTGTGACAGTATGAAGGGACAACCTGTGTCAGCAAAGGCTATTACCTTTTTTTATACTCACCACAACAAACTTTTTCAGCGAGGGCCTTGGCTTCATCTGTGGCTTTTTTCAAAATATTGGATTCTAGAATTTCATAGGTATATACTAGGCTAACTACCACCAGGGCTTTTATAAGTCTAGCCGTACAGCCCAACCCAGTTGTGCACCTGTATATCACAGGCGTTTATTAGGAGGAGGTATGTTAAGAAGTTTCTAGAGTTTCTGTGGGGAGGGGTATGTTATTTTGGGCATTACTGTCTGCCTTTGTCGGTCAAAGCCTTATGAGCCAGACCTGGGGTGAATTTCCAATTTCCCATCCATTGGTCAAGGTTACTCTTAAATAGGGTTAGGAATGGACTCTGCTTAACATGGATGGGAAGCCTGGTCCAGAGCACAGGGATCCTCTCACACACATATCTGTCTCACCAACATGTCTTATTATGTCAGAGAAAAAATTAAAATCCTTGGATCTAGTGGTTCTGATGCTGTTTGGTTGACTGGTGACCAGTGTCTTAGTGATGGTGGTCTCACCAACCCTGACTTCTGTCTGTGAGCTGGCTGGTAATCCATTGAGTTTTGTCCAGTTTGGTGAGTTTGTCAGTGTCATTTATACCAGAGTGGGTATTTTATGGAACACCTTAGCCAGGTCCAAGTAGGTAGTATGCACCATTTTCCCATATTCATTGTCTTGGTGACCTTCTCAGAGAAGTCCACCAAGTTTAGCAGGTATGACCTTCCCTTGAGAAAGCCAAACTGGGTTGGGTCCAGTGTCTCAATGTTGCCTATGTCTTTATTGATCATTTCCGTGATAATTCATTCCATGCCCTTGCATATTAGACTAGTCTGTGGGGTCGGTTAATAGTCCACCCTTATGAAGTGGGATAACAGTACAGTCCTCCATTGTCATGGTACAAAGCCTGTTTTCAGGTTATAGTTGAAAAGTGATTCAAGTGGTCCCGATAGATTATGTTTTAAGCTATTCAGGAGGCATCCCGGGATATTGCTGGGGCCAACTATAGCTGTGCTCTTGGCCTTAGCAATTGCTGCCAGGACCTGCTCCCTATTAATAGTTGAGGGGGGGTTACAATTGTAGGTATTTCATATGGAAGGGGCTAGTGGGGAGTGAAGTTTGAGCTGAGTTTGTCAGCCAGAAAATTCGCTATGTTACTCTGCTCTTTAAGGGTGGGACCATTGGCCACCAGTTTGGCACACTGTGCGCTGTCTTTGAGGTTTCAGACATAGCTGTAGCTTGTGGTTGTCTTTAGCCTCTGAGGCTATCTTGACCTCATAATTGGCCTTGTTTGACTTAATTAGTCTTCTTAGTTTCCTGTTTAGTTTAATTATAAAGCTCCTATTACTATAAAAATTAATTTTCCTAATTTTATCCATGACTTTTTTCCTCATGTTATAATCCTAGTAAGGTTAGGATTCCACCAGTGTTTGTTTTTAGAGTTTTTTGGGCTTCCTTCTATTATGTACAGCAGCCTGTATACAACCATTTACATGGTTGTACATGTTCTCTATGTACAATTCTGCATAGGTTGCTGTGAACTCAGGGTTAATAGGATGTTGTTTTCTTTTCAATAGTTCCTAACTGTTGCAGGGTTCACTGGGGTTACCAAGTTGATGACAGCTTTGTAGTCCGACCTCACCTGTGAGGGTGTAACAGGTTCAGTATGTCTGAACCTCTGGTGGGTGTGCATACTATCTGGTCAAGGATATTTGTGTTAAAGTCCAGGAATCATTATGCCTGTGAGTATGAGGCAGTGTATGTTTCCCTGTCTATAGAGGGATATTTAAAGTCTCCCACGAAAAGGGTATTTGCTTTAATGGTGAGTGTCTCCAGTGGGTCTAGATACAAGCTGTGGAATTCTAGGGGCATAGAGGGTGACCTATAGCGTGCTAAGATATGGTATGGGACTAAGTCTGTGGTGATTTGCACATGGATAAATTGCAGGGCATTGTCCTCTTTGGCCAACCTCCAGTTATGCTTGATGCTAATGTAGATTGAGACTCCTCCACCTTTTCTTTCTGTCTGTGCTGCTGATGGTCTAAATGTGTCTTGCACTGGCAGAGTACTTTCTGTGGATTTAAACCATGTCTCAGCATTGGCACAGATGTCTATTCTCCAGAGTGAGGGGAGCTTGTAGTGTGTGGAGTTTCTTCTTTAGGCTCCTATCATTGAGCAGCAACATCTTTAGGTTTCATTGGGTTTTATTTGCTATGTTGATAGGTTTATCACTTTGGCATTGCCTGAAAAAGGCTCTGAGGGGAGGATTAACCAATATTTGGAAGCCTAGGGGTGACCACTATAGACCATCCTTTGGAAAGTAACATGTTTTTTTAGCCACATCCTCCCATGCTGACAAATATTGAATCTCCCTGGAAAGACACCAGAAACTAAGCCAGTTATTGAAATCAGACACTTGTTGTTCATACTGTTGCATCATCCTTGGTGAAATATTCTGGAAGCTGCAACTTGGTCCTCTGTACATGCCTTTTCAAAGCACCATAAGCTTTATTCTTTAACTTGGTCTAGATCAGGCTTTGCAAGGACAGTTCTCCAGGGGCTCCTGCACTTGCTTTCCTTCCACCTCTAAAGTGTACTAAGCTAAGGTTATCTAGACATATATCTCTGGCTAATGCAGCAGTTATCAACTTGATGGACATAGCACAGTTGTACAAGTAAACATACCATAACAGAAGAAGTTCAAGTGATCACTGCTGCAGTAGCTGCACCTTCCCTCCATCCCCCTTTTTTAATTTATTTATGTAAGCATGTATGTATTAATTTTTTTAATGGAGTGTGGTGTTTATTTTTTGTTCTTCCTTGTATTGTCCTTTCAAAGCTAAGCCTCCCTGTTTCAGTTGACAGGAAAGCTTTGAAGGGCTCAGTGCCCAAATCTGTCTTTTACTCTGTTTAGCTCAAGCATCCTGGCATTTTGTGCATGTGGAAGGTGCCCTGAATCTTAGGAAGCTGGCTGGCTATTATATCTTTGGCAGGATGAAATCCATATAACTAAGACTTCTGCAACAGTGATCATTAGAGCATCGCCTGATGTCCTTCCTTATCACTGTTGCAGTATTCATAACATTTGTCATCTCCTGCCAAGGATAGCCCAACATCCTATCAGTATACCGAAGTCTTTACATCCTCCTAGCATCATACATCAGGCGCATGCTCCCTGTGCAGACATGGGTCATAAAGGTGATGTACGTATGCTGCATGCTCTGAACTACTATGCCACCAGTCTGAACGCCACAGTTGAACATTGGTCTGAACATGCTATATTGAGCTGGTTTCTACAGAGCCATTTACAGATAAGTGCCCTGTTGGAGTTCCTTCCATTTCCACTTTTCTTTGTATGCTTAGGCTTCATGTCATCTAGGAAGGTAAAATGTTAGTATGGGAGGCAGACTCCCCAAAAAGACTATTACGAGAAGTGTTTATTCTGCGTAAGTGCTTCACACAATCATACCCTGTGAGCCATTTGCCAGGCTTTTGTTCCATTTATATTGAGAACCATCATCTCAAATGCTTGACTTAGGATACCATGGCCAAATCTTCCCACCTTGAGGTACAGCCATTTCTTAAAGAGAAGACCAAAAAGTGTCAGTCTGACTCTACTGTCTGCATCCTCCACCGGACGTCTCTGTCAAGGTGGATCAAGACTGTCCAGTACTCAAGGTCGATCAAGACTGTCCAGTACCGACGCTGGTTTCTTCTGCCACGACACTGTAATGGAAATGTCTGCCACAAATGTTAACGGGGCAATCACTGTTGATCATTTCCAAAGGGCCCAGGGGGATTCCCTGGATTCCTTGTTTGGGAAGAGGCCCCTGGTACATTTATTGAGTCTAAGCATGGCTCAGAACCTCCTAGGCTGGTTAAAGCTGACATCCCACTAAGGAAGAAACAGAAAACTAAACCCATTCCTCCTATTGTTAAGCATCATCAGAGAGAATAGCAGGACTTTATCCAGGGCTTGTTCAATGCCCTGATGGCCTTGAGAGCACCTCAGTGGGGTATCTGTTCCTCCCAAAAAAGACTAGGGAGTCTAATTCTTCAAATAAGGAGGTGAACCATTGTCCTCCTCCTCACAGATTACCTCACCTTTGGACTGTGGTTCTTTGGAAGAGGATTCCTCGAGTCCTGATTCTTCCATTTGGGAGGTGTATTTTGGGGACACGGTGGATTGCATGAGGTAGCATTTTATGTGGGATTGCTCACAAATCCCTGAGATCCAAAAGATGTATTATGAGCTTTTACATGTGGAATCGCCTAAACTTTGTTCTGTTCCTCCTGTGTTAGATGCCTTGTTGGATACATTTGCAGCTATCTGTTTGGCTGCTGTTTTCTAACATCAAGCCCCTTAGAATCGTGACTGCTTTTATAACATGCCTGAGACCTTTAAGTACCTCTACAACTGTCCTACTTCAGATCCTGCTGTGGTCTGTGTTTCTGCTGACAAGCCATCCAAGCTTTTGCCCTCTTTCAAACTTCTTTCTTCTGATAATGGCAGTCAGGCTATTGAGAAGCTAGGTAAAAAGATGTACACTTCTGTCACACTGACCTTCAGGGCATAAATTATCAAACCCATATGACAGGCACGTCTTGGCCCTTTTTTCTGAACTTTTTTTTTGGGGGGGAGGGGGTTGTCAGATCTTCCTGACTCTGAAGGTAAAACTGCTGCTCACTCTCTCTCCTTATTGATTTCCATTTCTCAGGTTCCTCATTACCCCATCAAATGTTATGATGCAGCTGATTCATCTTCTAGAGATGCTGCTTTTAGGTTCAGTTATGAGGAGGTACTCTTGGCTTCACCTCAAGGATTTACCTGATGACATTAAGGCCAGTCTCCTAGATGCTGCTTTGGACAATCGAAATCTCTCTGATGCATCTGCTGCTGACATAAGACTCTACAGGACAAAGGTAAAAGTTATGTAGGATCTTGTATAAATCTTTGTTTTTCCCATACCCAAATTTCAGAGAAACTATGCTAACTCTACCTTTGTTTGTAGGCAACCTCATCAGTCTTCTAAATAAAAAGGGTTCCTAAGCATATCTTCTCTGATATACCCACCCAGACTTCTAAAGCTTAAAATCCCCCCTTTTCAGGACAAATCCACCACCATCTGACATACTTTCTCCCCTTCCTGTCGGCCAGGTTCCCCTGTCTGTCTCGCAACAAATTACTTCAAGCTCCTGGGTTCTGTCTATTATCTGTCATGGTTGTTTTATGATATGGAATTCCCTTCCCCCTTCTCAGGTCTTCGTCAGCCTCCTCTAGACCAACTTCCTCATTTTTCTGGGGTTCTGCAGGATTTATTGGAACAGGGCATTATCCAGCCTGTTCCAGAATCTCAAAGAGGAACAGGGTTTTACTCTCAAATGTTTCTCATTCCAAGAAAAGAGGAGTCTTAGGGGATGGTTCTAGACCTCTCCTTTCTGAATACTTTTCTAAAGGTTCTTTTTTTTTCCAGATGCTTTCCCACCAGACTCTGTTTCCTCTTTTACTTCCATAGGCTTTTCTGGTCTTCCAAGACCTAAAGGATGCCATTCTGCATATTCCCATTCACCCTCTTTTCAGGAAGATTTTATGTTTTTCTGTTTCTTCTTCTCATTTTTCAGTTCCCTGTTTTGCCCTTTGGACTTTATACAAACCCATGGGTACTTACAACAGTTTTACCCTGTCATATGCTTTTGCAGGCTTCAGGGAATCCAGATATCGTGATATCTAGATGACCTGCCTCTTGAGTATCCCTCTCAATTCAGGCTTCTGCAGGATCTGCAGATGTTCTTCGTCTCACATTGCTGCAGTCATAACCTGTGGGTAGTCCGCTGTCCTTGGTCGGCCCGAATACCAAAGACTTAGGCTGGCGTCGGTCATGGGCGCCCGGAGCTGACGTCAGTACGTAGTAGTACTTAAGCGCATGAC
Organism: Protopterus annectens; assembly: GCF_019279795.1. Classification (NCBI taxonomy): domain Eukaryota; kingdom Metazoa; phylum Chordata; order Ceratodontiformes; family Protopteridae; genus Protopterus; species Protopterus annectens. The sequence continues at coordinate 508,466,388 of NC_056738.1, forward strand.
CGACGCCATATTCTCAGTCTTTCTTGCCGCGTGGTCCGAAGCAGAAGCAGCGTTTGCAAGTGCCGTTTGGCGTTCTGAAATAGACCGAAGACCAAGTTGGGCTAAGTACCCCGTTGGGGAAAATTTTTGTCTTTTCTTGCCTCAGTTAATCCGGATGTCAGAAAAAGTTAATAATTGTATTTCTTGTGGGAAACAGATACCTCATAGGGACTATCATTCTCTCTGTATTCCTTGCTTAGGGCCTGAACATGACGTAGTCGGGTGTCGCTTTTGCGCTAGATTTAATAAGCGCACCATTAAACGCAGATTAGACTGTGCTAGGCTTGTTTTCGGTAAGCGGTGTAACTACAACATGCCGTCGGATCCTCCGACACCCGCTACCGCAAAAAAGCGAAAAGATAAATCCTTAAGGTCTAAACCGGATGAGTAGTCTGTTGCGGACGCCAGTTCTATGGATTCTACGGTTGAATCTGTGGATCCAGCCGAGGTCTCGGCTGAATCCCAAGGGGAACCTTTAATTTTACAGGAGTTAGCCTCTCAGGAGTTAGGTCAGGCCGAGGGTGCTTCTCAAGTTTCTGTGGTTCCATCCTTACAAAAGGTTATTAGGCCTTCTACTTCAATCACTAAAGGCCCTGCTAAGGCTAGACCTGGTATTTCTGGTACGGGCCACAGCCCTGGTTCTTCGGGCTCTGTTCCTAAAAAGCATATGTTGAAAATGGCAGAGGATTTGATTACTTTGATCAGGGGTTCTATGCCCCCTCCAGAGAAGAGGCCTAGGGTGGAGACAGATTTAGAGGGAATGGAACATTCCTCAGATTATTCTGAGTCCTCAGCTGAGGATATTCAGGATTTTCCTCCCTATTCTGATTCGGATGCAGAGGATTCCTGTCCTTCTGCTTCTCCTCCAGAGGATTTTTCCTTTTCTGAAACCTTGCATTCCATGAGGGAGCATTTCAAGTGGGAATGTCAGGATTTTTCAGATTCTCGTAAGAGGCTTAGGGAATTTTTGTTTTTGCCACAACATAGGCCTTTGGCAATTCCCCCTGTTTTAGATGTTGTTCAGGATGTTTTTTCTGAAGCTTCCCTTAATCCTGATTCTTTACCCCCTGCCCCTGTCAAACCAGACAGGTATTACAGAGTTCCAGAGGCACATAAATATTTGTATAAGAGCCCTAGAGCTGACCCGGAAACTATTATCCAAGGGCCTAAGGGTGTCAGGGCTTCTGTGGTTAAGAATCCAGTTCCTTTGGATAAAGATTCTAGAGCGTTGGATAGGTGGGGTAAAAAAGTGTACACCTCTTCTACGTTAGCTATGAGGGCTTTAAATTGCCAATTCCATATGCTGAAGTATCAGAATTTTCTGTTAGGTCAATTGAAATCTAAGGTAGATGCTTTATCTGAGGGTATAGAGTGTAAGGAGTTGCAGGACTTGGTTCATGCTTCAGATCAGGTTGGTAAACATTCCCTGCAGTGTGGCTTCGATGCCCTTCAGGCTTAGCTGCTACTGGTTCAGTTATTCGTAGACATGCCTGGCTTAAAGATCAAAATTTGTCAGAGCATGTTAAAGCTCGGATTTTGGATGCTCCCCTTCAATCTGAAGTTCTTTTTGGTTCTCCTGTGGAGTCAGTTTTGAAAAAGATGGAAGACAAAGCTAAGTCTATGCAGACAGTTAAGGAATTTTTGCAAGTGCAGCCCCCTAAGTTTAGCAGGAATTGGCCTGCAAGAGGATGGTCTTACCCTTCTTCAGATTTTCAGTCTAAGGGCAGGTCTAGACATGGTAGGGGCAGGGCTCACACTCAGGGTTCTTTCAGACCTAGGACTTGGAGTTCTCCTGCACAATCTTCTGGTGAGGGCAGGGGTCAGCCTTTTCGTAAACAGACCCAATGACCTGTATCTCCAGCTGCCAGATCCTTCCTTTCTGGCAGCTCCTCTAGGAGGAAAGTGGCACTTTTCAAGCAAAATTGGCATTTGGTCACCCAGGACAAGTGGGTGTTGGACATAATAAGTCAAGGCTACAAGTTTTATTTTCACACTTTTCCCCCTTTCAAAGGCATGCCAGATGTACCTCCTCGGCAAAGGCTGGAGGCTCAGGAACAAATTTCTTTGCTTTTACAGATGGGGGCAATCCAGGTGGTACCTCCGTCAGAAGTAGGCCTAGGGTTTTATTCTCGTCTATTCCTAGTGCCAAAGAAAGGAAACACTTGGAGGCCAATTCTGGATTTGTCCATTCTCAATACATACCTAGACATTCCAAAGTTCAAGATGTTAACATTACAGCAACTTCTGCCTCTGCTAGGCAAAGATCACTGGATGGTAACTCTGGATCTCAAAGAGGCCTATCTTCACATTCCTATCAGGCCCAGCTGCAGGAGATTCCTGCGTTTTCGGACTGGCACTTCTCATTATCAGTTCTCTGCATTGCCCTTTGGTTTATCTACTGCACCCAGGGTGTTCACAAAGGTTCTGGCTCCTGTAATGGCTTTCTTAAGACTGAGGGGAATTCAAATTTATCCTTATCTGGACGATTGCCTGATTCTTGCTCAAGACAAAGACAAGTTACTTCAACAGCTACAGTATGTAATGGCAGTTTTAAGGTGCCTAGGGTATTCTGTGAACGAAACAAAATCCAGTCTAGTACCCTCTCAGGACATGTACTTTCTGGGTGTGAGACTGAATACAGCCTCTCAGATGGCTTTTCTGACCCCGGACAAACAAAGAACTCTTCACCTCTACTTCCAGCAATTATCAGTACAGTCCAGGCTGACTGCAAGGACAGTCCTTCAAGCCTTGGGGTTCATGGCATCTTGCATTCTGGTACTTCCCAATGCCAAACTGCATATGAGGAAGCTAAAATGGTATCTCAAAAGTGTATGGACTCAACACTGCCACGATTTGGACACTGTCATTCCGATAATACCATGCATCCAGAAGGAATTCTTGTGGTGGGCACAGGAATGTCACCTAAACAAGGGACTCTCTGTGACCCGACCAGAGGCGAGTCAGATCTTAACGACGGATGCCTCAGACCTGGCTTGGGGAGCACACTTCAATGGGAAATGGATTCAAGACACGTGGCCTCCCAAATTACAGCATTTGCATATCAACATGAAGGAGATGTTAGCAGTCCAGTTTGCCCTGATGGCTTTCAAGGGCCTACTTCAACCAGGACAGGTGTTGATTCAAACAGACAACACTACAGTCATGTGGTACATCAACAAGCAGGGGGGGACCCATTCTTACCCTCTTTGCAGACAAGCTATGATATTGTGGGAGACTGCTCTGGGGTTGCACATCACTCTTCAAGCACGGTTTCTGCCAGGAGCACAGAACTCCCTAGCAGATGTATTGAACAGACAAACTGTGGATCCCCACGAGTGGAAATTGGATCCTCAGGTATTCCAACAGTTGACAGTGGCTTGGGGAACTCCAGACATAGATCTGTTCGCTTCTCCTCTAAATTTCCAACTACCAAAATTTTGCACAAGGATGTTTCACCCAAAAGCTTGGAAAGTGGACGCTCTATCTTTCAGTTGGAACAACCTTCACGTCTATGCTTTTCCTCCTCTGCCTCTCCTTACCAAGGTACTCTTGAAAGTCAGGAGAGACAAGCCTTGCATGATTTTAATAGCACCAGATTGGCCACGTCAGCACTGGTATCCTCTGCTGAGGAGTTTAATTCAGGAGCCTCCTTGGCCTTTACCACAGCTTCCTCATTTGTTGTCCCAGTCAAGCAGTCATTTGCTCAATGTCAGGGTGCAGTCCCTGCATCTAACAGCCTGGCGTATTCTGTTTTAGAGCCTGTGGATTCTCAGCTTCCCCAGCAGGTTTTGGATGTCATTTTGGAAGCTAGGCGGCCTAGCACTAGAAAAGTTTATGCTGATAAATGGAAGAGATTTTTTCTTTGGAGCACAACAAAGGATTTTGATGTCTCGGTACCTAGTTTGAGTTGTACACTGCAGTACCTTACTGAATTACTGGACAAGGGTTTGTCGTTTTCCTCTGTGAAGGTTCATGCTGCAGCCATTTCTGCTCACTATGATTGTGACCCTCCTTTATTTTCTCACCCTTTGTTTAAGCAATTTCTTAGAGGGGCAAAAAATATCAGACCCCCACGGAGAGCTCCTACTCCTTCCTGGGATCTCAATTTTGTGTTGGAGAAGCTTACTTTGCCTCCTTTTGAACCTGCAGCTACGTCTGAATTGAAGTTTTTGTCTTGGAAGACTGCCTTTTTGTTGGCCATTACTTCTGCCAGAAGGGTATCTGAATTGCAGGCTCTCATGGCAGTTGAACCCTTTCTAATATTCCATAAGGATAGAGTTTCTTTGCGTACTAACCCTACTTTCATGCCAAAAGTGATTTCTAATGTGGCCTTGAACCAGTCTATCCATTTGCCTACCTTTTATGCTGATCCCCAAAATAAGGGGGAAAAATCTTGCATTCTTTGGATATACACAGGCAGTTACGTTATTATTTGAGCAGAACTAAGGAGTTCAGACAGACTCAACAGTTATTTGTTACTTTTGCTTTGGGTTCACAAGGAAAGCTGTCTCAAAGCAGACTATTTCAAAGTGGATTGGTAATTGTATTGCTTTTGTTATTCTCATCATGGGAAGAATGTTCCTGCTGGGATTAGACCTCATTCCACTAGGGCTACGGCCACTTCTACTGCTTTTTTGAGGGGGGTAGCTACTAAGGACATTTTGGAAGCAGCTACTTGGAGTTCAGTACATACTTTTACTAAGCATTATCATCTCCCTCTTTTCTCCAAGTCCAGGGCTGGGTTTGCCACTGCAATCTTACAGGGCATGTTAGCAGCCCCTAATGCCTTTTAGCTTGCCAGCCTCCCTTTTCCTTTGCTTTGGGATTCTACCCACAGGTTATGACTGCAGCAATGTGAGACGAAGAACATAGTACAGTTTTGTACCTACCATAAATGTAGATGTTCGAGGATCCACATTGCTGCAGTCCTATTTTCCCTCCCTCCTTCCCCTCTTTGGTTTGGGGTGTTGTTGTTGTTATTGTTCCTTGGGGATAATTATTATGTTTCTCCTTTTGTGGCTCTGGCCTTTTCTTTTTAAGGCCTTCTGACATCTGGGGCAAGAAAGACTGAGAATATTGCGTCGGTCATGCGCTTAAGTACTACTACGTACTGACGTCAGCTCCGGGCGCCCATGACCGACGCCAGCCTAACTCTTTGGTATTCGGGCCGACCGAGGACAGCGGACTACCCACAGGTTATGACTGCAGCAATGTGGATCCTCGAACATCTACATTTATGGTAGGTACAAAACTGTACTTTTATCATGCTCCTGCTCAGTATTGGATTCACCATCAATCTCAAGAAGTCAGTTCAGACTCCTCCTCAGGACTGCATTTTTTTTTTTTTGCTGGGTTGGAGAATCCAGATCATTCCATTGTTGGCTTATTTTTCTTCTCCCAAATTTCTGTTCCTGACAACCTACTTCCAGTCTCTGCTTCCCCTTTCTTTCACTCATGCAAGGGAATTTCTCAGAGCCTTGGGGTTCATGGCATCTACCATTCTCATGCTTCCCTTTGCCAGACTTTGAGGAAGCTTTAGTGGTACCTAAAGACAGTTTGGCTGCAGCATTGCCACCCTGTAGAATTGTCTGTTCCCTTACTTGTCTCAAACTCCAGTTTCACTGGTGGATTCAGCACATCTCCTCATTCCAGGCCTGACTACTCAGTAGCTATTCATAGACACTTCGGATCTGGGGTTGGCAACTTCTTCGAACAATCTGAAGGTTCAAGGTCTATGGCCTCTTCATCAGAGTTCAGACCACATTAACATAAAATAAATGAGGGTGATCATTCTTGCTATTCAAACCTTCCATTCTCTTTGGTCGTCAGGGCCTTTAAAGATCTTTACAAGCAACACTACAGTCATGTGGTAAGTAAGTGAATGAGGGAGATCAAAGTCTTGTCTTCTTTACAGACTAGTCCTTCAGGCCTGGGATTTGGCTGTCCACCATCAGATAATGCTTCAGGTGGTCTACATCCCTTCAGAGCACAACATTGGGGCAGTCTCCTTGAGTAGGTCCAGGACAACCTCATGAATGGATGCTTCACAGAGAGGTGTTTCTGGATATAGTATATTGATAGGATATTCCTCAAGTGGCTCTTTTTGCCCCCCCTCCAAATAGGCAACTTACTCGCTTCTTTTTCAGAGTCCCAGGTCATTTGACTTGGAAGGTGGATGCTATGTCCTTTTCTTTGAATGGAATGTTACTATATGCTTACCCTCCTCTTCCTATGCTTCCCAGGGTCCTGCACAAGATCAGAAAAGACTCCTCAAGAATATTTCTGGTGACTGCCTTTTGATGCAGACAACACTGGTACCCCATTCTCCTTCAGTTGGCCAGGGGCAGTTCTCACAAATTACCTCACTGTAAGGATTTTCTCACACAAGACAAGAGATCTGTCATTCACCCCTACTTGTCCACTTACCAGCCGACACTTTGGGTGATAGGGTTTTCATCCTTTTTAGACACCACTTTTCTGAGGATATGCTTAGGGTTCTGCAGGAGGCCAGGAAACCCCACTACAAGAAAATTCTATATGGCTACGTGAAACAGTTTTTCTGTTTGGTGATTCAGACATCACCAGGATCGTGTCTCATTGGAGGTGTATTTGTTCCTTTCTTACTTGTGTGAACTGCTCCATGCTGGCCTAGCATATTCTTCTGTTAAAGCTCAATTGTCAGCAATCTAACTGTCATTCCTTGAACCCACCTTTGGCCTCTTATTTTGAGGTCAAACAATTCCTTAATGGCATCCTTCATATCAAACCCCTAATAAAACTCATTTCTCCTCCTTCCTCCTTGGGACCTTAATTTTATCCTTGAAAAATTGACTCAGGCCCCTTTTGAGCCCATTACCATTATCTCTGCACCTGGAAGACTGTTTTGTTGGTTAATCTTACTTCAGCCAAGAGAGTTTCTGAAATTTGGGCTCTGATGACAATTCCTCCTTTTTTGTTTTTTTTTTATAGGAACAAGTGTGTCTGTATATAAATCCTTGTTTTATGCCCAAGGTGGTCAATGAGTTGTGTCTTAATAAGTCTATCCAGCGTTTTTTTTTTCCTTCTCTGCAATCTGCTAGTGAGAAGGTTCTTTACACCTTAGATCTACATAGGCAGCTCCGGTATCATTTGCATAAGACAAGGCTATCTGCAAATCTGAACCACTTTTTGTTTCTTTTCATACCAAGACATTGGGTTTGGCAGTTACTAATGTTTCTAAGCAAACCCATCACCTCCTGGATTTCTAAGGCCATTTCTTTTTTGTTATTCTTTTTATGGCAAACTGCTTTCTGCTTCAGTTAGATCTCATTCTAAGAGGGAAGTAGCCTCTTCTGGACCTTTCTTCAAAGGTATGGATACTAGCTCCATCCTTGAAGCTGCTACGTGGTCCTCTGTCCATTCCTTTATTAATCATTACAAGTTGGATGTCATTTCCAGAGCCAGTGCAAGATTTGCCAGGGTTATCCTTCATGGATTTGTGGATTATTCCTCTGTGCCTTCCTCCTCCCATCCTTTACAGCAGCTTTGGTAATTTTCCACATGTGATGAATACTGAAACAGTGATAAGGAAGGAAGAATCACATTTGTGTAAAATCTTACCATAACAATAGTTGTCCTCCTATTCACTGTTGCAAAACTCAGCCCCCCATCCCCTTTTCTCTCTCTGTCTCTTCTGTTGCAAACACTGTACTGGCTGAGGGGTCTTTGCCTTTCCCTTTCCCTTCTGTTTCTCTTTCCCTCTGGGTGTGCACACTCTCTTTTCTCCTTGGGTTGTTCTGTTTCTCTTGGGGCACTTCAGTTCTGAGTGTGGAGCATGTGTATGTCACCTTTATGCCCTGCGTATGCATGGGGAGGATATGCCTGATGTACAATGCTAGGAGGATGTCAAGACTTTGGTATGCTGGGCAGACATTGAGCTATCCTTACAGGAGATTCCACATTATGAGTACTGCAGCAGTGAAAACGGCATCTATGCTAAGATTTTTTACAGCTGTACTTTTTGATAAGTTTACTTATACAACTGTACTGTCATTGTTCACATACAGTCCAAAAATGTATTTTTCAGACACAAATAAACTTTCACTGCTTATTTCATGAAGTCAATACCCGTGTCACATGCAAAAATTATTGCTTTTTGTGCTCATAAGATTATATCAAGTAGGCTCACTGTTGAAGTTATGGCACCACTGTTTTGGTGTTGCATTTTACTTTGAAGACTGTAGCCTGGCAGTCACAAATTTACCCTGTGATTCAGAAACATGCCTATCGCAGTCTTGCTGAGGCATGCCTTGTAGTGTGGAGTAGCACTAAGTTAATTTTCAGTTAGCAAACTGGAATTTAATCACCCAAGTATTAGAAAAAACATACCTGCAGAAATAGCAAAGTTGGGGGATTGTGCTAGTTTCTCACAATCCCAGACAGGATTGAAGCAAAGAAAAGCACGCATCTAAGTGTGTGGTCATGAGCTACATAGTGATGCTTTCAGAATAGCTAGAAGTCATAGTAAATTGCCTCTAGCAATGTTTAAATCCATTTTTTTCTTTCTTTTTTAATTTAAATGGTTGAATGGAAATGGCTGCATAAAATGTAAGAATAGGGCATAGCAAGTAGAGGGACATATGCAAGGAAACAGGCAATAAGAATGGTAGTGGGGAGGACAGGTATGTTTTTGTCTGGCACACATTTGAGAAAGAAAGATAGGGAAGGATGGAATGGCAATGCAGGACTTCAGGGGGATGGAGAGATGATAAAGGTTTGGAGGCAAAGGTACTCAAGCAAATATAAAACAGACGGAGACTAGCACATGAACAGATTTTTGACACTGAAATTCTAGACAGACAAAGGGAGAACACTGGTGATAAGGAGGATTGAACAACAAACGGCGGAGGAAGGTCACACAAAAGCATAAGGAAACACCAGTTTGGGAGGATAGGGTGTGTATAACCTTCCCATTTCCACACTATCTGGGCTAAATGCAGAGAGCGTTCACTCAGCACCCCTATCACACCCTCCTCACAGGGCTGCACCTTAGGTGGTGAAGGCAGAGCCAGGCAGCGGTATAATTCCTGAAGCTGCTTGAGGCTTTCAGCACTGCCAAGCCAATTCCGCAATCACCTCTTCCAGCTCCTATCATGTGACAAATTGCAAGCCCACAACAGTGCCACTGGAAAAAAACAGTAGCACTCCAGGCTGATGAGCAATTCCCAGATGCCACAGTTGAAATAACTAGGCCACCCATGTTGTGCACCCAGGTGTAGTGTTTATAGGAGAAGACAGGGCCTGAAGAGGGCTTGATGATCTGGGCCATGCCACTTGCACAGCTGTGGCAGATGCTGTGGAAAATGGAAATATAAATAGATATAAAGCAACAAACATTAAAATCAAATGAAAAAAAAGGATAGCAACAAAGAGGGATAAGAAAAAAGGAAGACATAAGATATTTTTAATATTATTTGACATCTTGACAGCCACGGTGGTGCAGCGGTTAGGGTTGTCGCCTCACAGCAAGAGGTTTTCTGGTTCGCTCCTCAGCTGGGGTACCTTCTGTGTGGAGTCTGCATGTCCTCCCTGTGGTCACGTAGGTTTCCTCCGGGTGCTCTGGTTTCCTTCCACATCCCAAAAACATGCTGTAGGTGGATTGGACACACTAAATTGGCCCTAGGATGGGTGCGTGTGTGGGTGTGCCTTCTGTGGAAGGTTGGGTGCTGGGCTGGGTGCTGGGCTGGAAACTAACACTGTAAAACTCCACTGCCAATCATGAGTGGACAGGTGATCCGGTGTGGCGACCCCTAACCAGGAAAAAGCCGAAAGAAGAAGAATATTTGACATATGACTTGTCAGATTGCTGCTGCTGCTGATGATGATAGTACATACATGGTATAAATGCTACTAGGACACTTCAGATAGTTCTGCCTATATGCATTACCTCAAGACTCAATGATAGGGTCACAGGTCCCACTGCCATGATTGTCTTTGAAGGTGTGGATGATACAGTAGTGGCATGGAACTGCTGCTGTGTGTCAGATATCTTGACCAGTCAGGGAACTAATCACCCCCTACAACCACTGCACATCAGAGTTGCAGTTAACAGGCTGTACCAAAATAAATGTGTCAGGGGGAGGCATGTGTAACAGTGACAATGTCAATGGGCACACGTATACCACCCAGTAAAAGCCCAAAAAGCAGTCCTCCCTCCCATAAATGTTAATAACCCTCCCAAACCCACCCCACATTAGCCACCCATTCAGGACAACCATCCAAGCATTGCCCCCCTACAGACAGTAGCCTCCCAAAACAATCCATATACCCTGAGATAGGCAGTGTGCACAGATCATGTATATTTGACCACCCATTATGTCAGTGAGAACAGATAAGTTCATTTGAGTAGGAACACATGCCTATGTTAACCCATAACTGTATCATGTGTCCTGCTTGTGGGTATGTAAAGTAGAATGTGTGCAAGTACACAACATTTTTTTCCTTGTCCTAATAAGTGGTATGTTATGATGCACTTATAACTATAAAAAATATAAGTCATTAGCATGTCAAGAAAGCATACTTAGGCCTTCACCTGTTGAGCCACTCCAGTCTACTTCCGAACAGGATGAAGTTCACCGTGATCTGTACCTGAGCTGCAAAAGAAGAAACAATAATAGAGCACCCCTTAATTAAATGTCCAATATAATGAGAGAGACCACACACACGGGAAATAACAGGTCATTGGAAATATTAAATGACTTACAATACATCTCAGGGAATGTTGTTCTGTCTTCCTCTTAACACTGACTAAGGAGGACAGGTTAGTACATTTGCAGGTGAGTGTAGTTGTGCAAACACTGCTCAGAAGAGCTGACTATGCCATTGTACTTGGACCCTCCCCCCCCTGGCAAGACTTTGTTAGACATGCACTTCATACTGGAGACCCTCATAAGAGTCTCCAGATAGATGGTTCTTATTCACCCAGTACAGCAAGAATAGAAAGATCCTACTTTCCTTGCTGGGAACCCAGCCAGCATCAGTTCCTTTTAGAGCAATGGCTGTTGACTAGGCAGGTCACATTTCAGTGAACTATGGTAATTGTCTCATAATCATGTACATTGATGACATCAGCACACAATGGGCCACAAAAGTAACAGTGCTACCATTGCCTGGCACAGAAATACCTGGCATGATGTTGTTATGGAATTAACTGTGTCATAGAAAATATGTACAAGCTTCATAGTGCACAACTGTTATGGCAGATTTGCTATTTAGTGCCTCTGTAGACTATAGAAGTAAAGTGCATTTTCATACATCCTTTCAGGGGTCACTGATCAACCTAAACATGCTCACTGTGCTTCACAAGAGCTCATGTGCATGCACATAGGTAAGCAAGCCTCTTAACCTAGCACTGGGTATCACCTCAATGAGAAATATTTACCATTCAGGAATATTCATTGCATTTAGCATATGGGCCATGCTAGAAGCATCGAAGCTGTTGGGTATAAGCTGTGCACTCAACATGGGCCTCTTCTGTCTCTATGGAACATTGTGTTACAGCTAAAAAACAAGCACTGGTGAAAATTGTTAAGGATTTCTACAAACAGCAGCCATTTCTGAAAGGTAAGTGTGTAGAAAATGGTTTTGTAAACACTTATGACTCTTGTGTTTGTGGTGCTTCATGATATCTTTGAGACATTGCTGCTATATTATTTGTTTATATTGCTGTTTCAAGGTACAGCAATGGTACCACTGTGATGCAGAGTATTACCTTAATTGATTGCCTACTACTATGGCAGGGTAAAGGGATAAATGGAGTTGAAAGCTACCTTCCACTTCATTTGATGGTTCTACATGTTGCCACATTCCATGGATGCCTGTAGTCGAAGGAGGGAATGTTTAACTGAATGCCTAGTGATGTACTCTGTGTATTAATTACAACAGAAGCTGCTATGGTACAGCTTGTGTTGTATTGTTTTGTTGGGGGGGGGTACGTGATGTGTATAGTACTCAGCTATGCACCATTATGATAAGAGTTTTGTGTAATTCCCTGTGATTGTTGTAGTGTGTTTTGTGAATTTGATTTGGGGGGGCAAATAGCATTTTGGAACTTTATACAGCAGCCGTGCAGTCCTTCAGTATTTATGGATGAATCCCTACATGATCCAGTCCTTCCCACACCCCCATACCCACATGTACTGCATATGATGTTGAATTGTGCAAAGTATTACTGAATTGCTTGGATGCTGGGAATCTGTGTTTGATGTGTGCCATCCATACCTTGCTGCATAAATCCAAACCATTCATGTATGGACTCACCTGTTTGGGCTGACTGAGAAATCATTTGAGGTATGTTCTCAAAGCATCCTGTATCATGCTTACAATCCTCAGCTGCTTCATACTGTGATGGGGTATTATATGTGAAGACTAAGGTACTTAAAATTTGTGTGTTTCTTTGGAGGGGGTGGGGATGGTAAGGACTACGCACATCCTCATGTACAGTGACACCTTTGTCTACTCTCAGGCTGCATGTTTGAGTACAGAGCCATGCACTTACTGATGCCAGCAGCACTGATAAGTAATAGCATGTGTGCACCATGTGTCATTCTCCAGGGTACTTGGTGACACCTGCACCATGTGGTTAATGTGTCCTGAAGATGCACACAGTCCACCTTCCCAGGGATTGCACATTTACTTCTGTGACTCCTTTTATATATTTCAGTGGCACATGGTTCTTTCCATCTCAATGCTGTAGATTTTCTAACTACATAAGTTCTCCCATGCAGAGCATGAGATTTGCTTCAGGACCTCATTTCTATTGCAGATTGATGATCAACTAATGCATTTTCTGACAGGGCCTTCTGCAAGCCATTGTGGCCAGAAGTGTTTACTGTCACAAACACTGTCAGGGGTCAAACTAGAGACTACAGTCTGACGAGATGATAGGCCACTGTCATGATCAGTGCCACAAGAATATGAGGCAGCCCACCTACCACAGGAGCAGAGGATCCCTGGAGGTGGTTTGCTGACCAAACCAGCAGTGACAGAGAAGGAGGAGTTCCTGGCATCCCTGCATGAGAGTCCAGACATTTGTGGCACCACAGTGGAGTGAAAGACATTGGTGCAGAGATAAGTAGATCACCCAGTACCCATCTCTTGATGATGACCCAGTTGGGTATGCCTTAATGTGAATGACTATCTGCCGTAGTAACTCAATGTTTGGGTTAACAGAACTTAAAACCATGACAGCTTTATTGGACGGGAACATCAGGGGTTCTAGTTCAGCGATATGTTATATGTTATTTTTCTGTACTACTGTATTATTTAGTAATAGTTTATTCACAGGGCAGCAGCTGTTGGTGAAGGATTCTTACTTAGTTTGAGTGATTTATTTTGGTGTTTTCACAGGTGCTGTGTTATCAGGATCCTGCACTGTGGGGATGTAGGGTTGCTTGAAGTCAGACATATGTCTAGACCCGATGATGACTGCCTAATCTTCATGCACTCAAGGTCCATGAGCTCAGTGGTAGATGCAAACAATATAATGAGCACATCCACACCATATTTCGTGGACAAAGCTTCTGTGCCAGTGTAACCCACACCATGGACCTAGGATGACAACCCTGGGCAGGAAGATGCAGACATATCTGCATGGTGAGAAATGTCATCATCTGCAGCACAATCCCCACTGGTTCCCACAAGTTCCACAGAACAGGAAGAGGACATCAGTGGATAATGTGCTGGTTGCTGAGCATGCCATGGGGTACAGCCCACTTCCTAAGCAGAGTGAGTCCATGGCTGCTACATAGCATTTCTACAGGACCATAATACAGGGACAGACAGACACCAATACAAGCATTAGTAAGCTGGTTTTAGTAGCATATGGCCTTTGTGATAACCTGAGTTACTGCATGGGCCACATGTGTAATATCATTGACAAGTGCCATAGGGAGTTTATGCAAAATAGTTTCCCCTGTGCATCCACACATCATGGCTAACACATTTCTCACAACTGGTTTACCTTAGTCTCCAGTGAGGAGTCCCACTGCAGAAGGGAGAAGGCACAGTCTGGAATATGTAATGCCATCACCGCCACTGCACCAGCCAGTGTTGAGGGCGCTACTTTGCAATGCGGATATACATGTCGACCAGGTATTCATGCCATGTCCACTCAAAGCAAGAGCTGCCATGCATGGCACTCCATACTCTCAGCATGGTGAGTCCAAGAGAGAGGATGCTGCCATGGATGAGGACATGCATGGTAACTGTATGTGTCCTGTGGGTGCCCTGTACCTGTCTACCAGATCTCAGCACAGTACTGCACTGTATTCTTGGGCTGTGTCCCAGCACACAGAAATCTACAGTGTCATCTACCACACTCTTGCCCAACAATGAAGTCAGCACCACTGTCCTGGCTCGTTACCTTATTCTTCTAGCTCTGTAAGACATGTCTGATACACCCAACAGTACTGCTTAACCACACACACACACACACACACAATGACCATTGTTGACACTTGCCACTGCGGCCTTTCCTACCTGTGTATATGATGGTAACAGTACCCTCAGTACTCTCTTACTTGGGTAGCCTATGTCTGATGCATAGTGTGGCCTATCTATGCATGTTGTAGTTCAGCCTGGGTGTTGCTTTGCATGCATCATTTTTAATGTTCAGTATGATGCTTTAATCTGGGCAATAATTGTAAACTAAGTGCTGCCTTTTTGCCAGTTGTATGGCATAGTCCTGTACTGCAGTGGGCTCTTCATCAGGGCTCTTCTCCTGTGCTGAATTTACTATCATCTCCTGAATTTCTCTGCCCTGCTGTAACTGTTTGCATATAATACTGTTGTGTAACATTACAGAGACTGCAAACATTTTACTGCATGTTGCAGGGTCATACCAGGGAGCTTCACTAGATACAGCTAGGCAGTGGAAGTGAGCCTTAAAAAGGCCACAAGCACTTTTGATAATGAACCAGGTCTGCAGCAAGTTAGTGCAGGAGCCATTCTCTGCCATGGTCTGGGAGTTTCTAATATGTGTTAATAGGGTTCCCCTTCACAAGATCGAATGGATGGAAGCTCGAAATTCATAATATCAAGACCAGAATCTCAAACTTCCATTCACTCGAAATTGTGAATGGGAGCTTTAGGTTTAAAAAAATAAAAAGTTAACTTACCTTATTGCAAGGGGCCAGGTCCTCTGTACCCTAGCAGTTTAAATGTGAATGTTCTGTGACCGCACTATAGTGGAGGAATGGAAAATCTTCCGTTTTGCACTTATGTGTATAGCGCGGAATGGGAGATTTCCCTTTCCTTCACTATAGTGCGATCTCGGAGTAGGTATATTAAAGTAGGGGGTGGGGGGTGCAGGGGGGCTAAGCCCCCCTGCAAAAACATTTGAAAGGTGTTCATTATTATTTTTTTTTTGTCCCTTTGATATGTTTGAGTTTCTCTAAATTCGAGATTCTGGTTTTGAGTTTAGAGAAATTCGATCATATGAAGGGGAACCGTTAATAGCTATGCTTCCAAGGTATATCCAGCATCATCAGGGAAAATTACCGCAGAGAAACCACTTGTATAGTTTGCACATGTGCTTTATGTGGCAATCAAAGGCACTGGCTGTTTGATCTGCATACAAATTTTGTATTATACCTTGTGCATTACAGACCACTTGGCAGTTGACAGAGTGGAACCGCTTATGGTTAATATATTTTTGCCCCTGTTCTCTAGGTGGAGTCTTTATTGCAATGTGGGTCCAGTCTATGGCCTGCAGTACCTTGAGGAAGTGAGCTATATCAAGAAAAACACACATGGTGTTGACTGTCTCTTCTGTGGTATGTACACATTACAAATGCTCCCCCTGTATGCTGTGTCATGGTATTGAGGAACTAGTGAAGTATCTTTGAGGTAGATGCCTGGGAGGTGCTCACCATGTCCCTTGATAGTTGATGAAAGGTTGCTGTAGCTTATATTCTCAAATCCACCCATACCTTGCTGTTCACAGTCCCCCTAGGCCTGCATGTGAGAGTGGCATGTCTCAACCAGCTCCTACATGGTTCCTCTGTTGGCATGGTAGTGGTCTGCAATTTCTGTGATGTGGAGGCCATGATATGGTAGGCACAGATGGGTGATTTTGGTGTCAAAGAAGGCGACAACATGTAGCACCATGACTACCAGCAGTGATAACAGCCTGTTGAATATAGAGATTAACTAATGTGGCAGCTAACTGCTACATGTTTATGCAGTCTGTCTCCTCTAACTACAAGTAGTAGGTGCACTCAACAACTCTAGAGTTAGCATATCTCAGTTTCTGAATTGCTTTGTCATATTGTTTACCATTATTTGCATTTGCAGTTGCCCTCATTTTAATACTGTTGTTTATTTTCATATCATTATACTGCCATTTTGCATATTATGTAAGCTGTCAAATTTGTCAAGTTTCTACAGTTGCTTTGTGTGTTTCTCTGAATCTCCCCTGCCTGACACATGACTACTCTTCACCCATATTCATCTGCTATAACAGAGAATTTTTTTTCTGAATACCAGTCATGATGACGCAATACCACAAAGTCCCTAAATCCACTGAACATTCCTTTTCCATCATTGGTTCAAAGTCTGAGACACCCTATCCCATAATTTAAGGAAATGTCAAATAACCAATGGCTTTAGATTAAAATTAACTAATTTACTGCAAAACAAAGCATCTTGGCTGCTTTTCATGTTTGTCTGTAATGCCAGTTAACAAATTTAAATAAATAAAGTCTAACAATAATCAATTTTATTTTCAGAAGCTTAATATGATAATTTTGTTCATACTTTATTTTTATGATGATGATAGCTCCCATATGTGAAGTTACTTCCCTGCCAGGTATATTTGGTGTTCTTAGTGTTTCTATCACCATAAAAATATGTTGAAATTTTAGGATAATCCATTTAAAACAGTCCAACTTGTATATTTAACTAATTGAATCATGTCATTGCCAGTGTTCAGTATTTTTTGCCAAAGTGTACAGTACTGCCATTTGTCCAGACCTGTTCAAGAATTCATTTTAGACCCTTGTCAGAATGTATTGTTCATACCCAAAAAAGAAGATTTTACTCTTGCTTTACAAAATCATTTTTCATCACTTGAACATTTTTTTGGCCTCTGTCCTTAAGAAAACATCATAAACATACTACAGTAAATACCTTGCAAGATTATTTATTTATTTGACATTTGTTGACCGGGATAGTCCAACTGGGCAAAAGCCCCTTTTCAGTGGAGGCCTGGGGAGAAAAATCCACATTACACCAATACAAGAAAATTAACATGAAAAAGCAATGTAAATGAAAGCTCACAGTACAATAATACAAGAAAAAAATTAACATGATAACATAATGTAAATTAGAAAAGATATTATTATCATACTGTAATGTTACATTTAGGGTATTATATTTACTTTGCAAAACTCATCCTTGGAGCATTGCGAGTTTCAGACCTTTCATCCAAATCTTTTGATAGGGATATTTCTCCAGACCACTTCCCAATCATGTGTGTTCCATGTGAAAAAAACATTTTTTTGTACTGCAGATTGAGGTTTTTGCCCTTACTTCAGGAAATCACCTTCATTAACAGGCTTCGGTATTCTTTTTTCTTCTCCTTCTGATGCTTCATCATAAAGTGGCTAATTTGAAATGTGGAGAAAAAGTTATGAACACAGTCTTAAATATATACTAGCATTCAGTCGGATAAAGGCTACGTAGTTATGGAAGTTTTCAGGATTTCATCTAAACTGATAAGTATGGTGACATCATAGTATCTCATAAGTCTTTTCACAGTTACAAATCAACATTTAATGTCATCAAGGCAGTTTAACTGGCGATTTTCAGTATTTCCAGTCAAAAATAGCAATGTAGCAATTTGTTTGCCATAGTCCTATTGGCTTCTATTCTTCAAATCTATACCGGATTTCTTTCTTAATTGTAATTATCATTCAGCCTGCAAATGAAACACATGAACAGTTTAACCTGTTACTGTTGAAAATCACCACATTTGCAAGCATGCACTTAATTTTAGTAATACAATTAAGTCTTCCCTGCCACTAGAACTGTTCCTTCAGAATATTTTATGCCTATAATATAACTTGATTTACTGATGCCAGCAAATATTGAAGTCATTCTCAGTGTTTGCATAAAGACCAACTCTGCAGTAATGTACAGGTGCCAAAATCATATATTGGTCACTGCACAGGGAATTCATGTATCCCTGAGATGTACTGACTTCAGAACTGATTTGTATAACTATTTGAAGGAACAAGAAGCAAAGAAAAGTCATGTTAAATTGTGTAGTCTTTGAGGTGTTTCCAACTAAGCATAACATTTTATCAGATTATCAGTGAGGATATGTCCTAAACAACAGCATGTATTGTTTTGCATCTTGACAGGTGAATATCCCTACATCCTTTTTTAGCACTAAATAACAAAAATTGTTGAATACAGTGGAAAATTTTCATTTAAACTCTCCTTTGTCTGATATTACTCCATTCTGGGAACTTTGTATTGTTAATGCCACAGTCCTTTTCCAACGCATTCAACATTTGACATGAGCAGAGGCTTTTTTTAGTTTAAATATCCAGTAAAGAACGCAGTCTAGCTTAACCTTCTTTAGGTAGTTGCACTGTCTTGACTTTTCTCATCACTTGCACTCCTTGGCAGGTTCTACAGAAAGTTCACACACCCCCATGCAGGCTCAGTAATTTTTTCAACATTTCAAGACTGTGTTTGTGCTCTCCTTTAAGTTATTTAAGAATTGCCATGTTTATGCAGGTGCATGTTTTTTTGTTTGCTTTGCAGTGTAGTCACTCATAAGTTCCCTCTTGCCCCCAACCCTCACCTTCATCGCCATGATTCCCATCCTATACCAGTGCCGTTATTGCATTAATCAGACATGTTAGGACTGTGCAGGACTTAATTCATATTGTTTCTCTATTCCGCCTGCTGCAGTGTTAAACAAAATAAAGGCACAGTTATAGTGGAATTATTGATGTTTTTACTGCTTCATCTGTAGCTTTTGTGCTGCATTAAATTGTTTAGCTGTTACTATGTTACTGAGCTGAGGGAGGTTCTTATTTCATTTGTCGCATCTAAGTTTGTTACACTGGAGCAGACCTTATCCCAGGAGGGCAGTTTGTAATGCAGTTTGTGATGGCACTGAGTGAAATATAATCCTAGCCGAGCTGATGCTACCCTTTTGCTGATGTGTTTAGTCAGAAATAATGAGCTTCATTGTTTGAAATCATTTGCTTCTGTAGACTGTAAATGGAATCTAAAGTACGTTTGCTCATCTATGGATGTTTTTTTTCCTATCCTTCTATAACTGTGGGAGTTATGTATTTGTATGTCTGATTATTTGCCTATCCATCTGTCTAGCTATATTTATATACATTTGGAGTGTGGTATTTTTATTGTTTATATACAAAAACACTTATGGCACCCCTAACTAACCCTTCTTATCTAATCACTGTAAGAATGCCTTCTTGCCATTATAGTTGAACAGAATGATGCTGCGTGGACAAGCTGAATACTGGTTTCTATGTATTTCCCTGTATCCTAGTTGAAGAAATATAGTACCAAGTGCTGAAATTTCCACAATCCCTATTTTAGGTTTATGCTGATCATACATGAATTCTACCAGTTGTTGACTATGGTATGAAACCACATCATGTATGTGCTGTCACTTTATGTGCTCTCACCTTTCTTTCTCAATGTTTAATGTTATTTATCTTTTAAAGATACATTTTCTGACTTATTCTCTACCTCACACAGTTGATTTGTTCACATATGGTCAACCTGTATTAGGACAGGCTGTGTATGCAGTCACTGTTTGCATGTTTGACATTATTAGTTGGTTTTGGTTACAGCTTACATGATTATAGCCACTATTAAATCTGCTGAACATTTCCCTTGGCAGTAGTGTTCCATTTCTCCAATATATTTGAGTGTTTGTCTAAATATTGTTTTTTTTAAATGTGGTTGTTTGTGATGCATTTCATTTTCTTCTGTCTGGAGTTGTACTTATCAGCATGGAAATTGCTATTCAGTATATCAGACTGATTACTGAAAAGCCAGACAAATCAGTTGTGATGCCTAGCTCTATCTTTGTTCTAGATTAGTCTGCTTAAAAAATAAATAATAAAAAGTAAACATATAACAGCTAGCAGTCTTGACTGTGAACTTTGGTTGATTATCAGCTATTAGCAGGTTTATGAAATGCATTATTTACTTACCTGTCAAAAACCTTCCATCGTAAGACTTAGACGTGTGCAATCATACTTAGCAAGAAATTGTCACTTCTGTTCACTGTTCTTCTTAGTTGCTGGCCATGACATTTAGCTGTAAATCGTTTGCTCTGCATGGTTTAAAATGGCTGTAAAACAGTGCAGTCATCTTACTTGGCCAGATGTCGCAGAAGGCTTCTGTACATCACCACAAGGCAAGCCATTTCACTCTAATATTTATAAAAGCACTATTTAGACAAAGGAGACCCACTTTTCATTTTGAATGGCCCTGCTGCCAGTGGAAGCTGTAAAATAGATGGACCCTGCAGTTCAGATTTTGTCATGTAAAGGGTCCTGTTGTGTTCAAATCAGTGCTTTCTGTAGGATGCCACATTAGAGTGACCCTTCTGAGGTTATGCCCTGGGGCCTGATGCTTTTATGTGTATACCCATCTTAACCCTTTCTGTCTTAATGACTTGCTGTATACTTAATGTACTGCAGATTAATTGTAATGAATTAATAGCTAGGCAAGCTATAGAATTTTGTTTGTTAAAAGCAGCTGTCTAGTTTTTAGAAACCTGTTAAAGTGAGATATGATGTGAGCCTACTGAATTCTGTTATAAATATGGTTTAAGACAAACTTTTTTTTTTACCAATCAAAGATGCATATAAATGCTTACTAAAGTCTGAACATTTGTTTATTTATTTATTTGATTTTTACATTTGTTAAACAGGTAAGTGCACTGGTCTGAAGACTTTTTTCCAGTACAACACAGGCCAGAAGGTATCAAAGTATATCAAGAGTTGGATGTTGTAGCAGTAGCAGTTCTGCTCATTGTGACAATAATTATTACTGTGTATTTATTTATTTTTGGGAATTGCATAGGTAACAGGAAGAAGAAAGTGTTCTTGTGTTGGACAGGCTGCTGTAGACAGAGGAATAAATATGTGCTGAGTACATTCTCTTTTGTAAAATAACATGGAGACATATGTTTCAAGGAGACTAGTGGCATACGTGGATGACAACATTAAATTTCCAGAACCACTGACACTACACCTTACATGAATATGTGTTGTGGGTTTATGTTCCAAATGAGATATTGCAGAGTAAAAGCTGTGTGAGGACAGAAGAGTTTAGTTCTGCTCTTGTTTCAAAGATAACATTCTGCCACCCATTCACATACATAGTTGCATACGCAGGAAATCCCACTCTACTCAACAAAATGCCTTTCTCAGGAGAAACCTACAGATCTGGAAAGAGTTAACTATATGGTACGTTATGCAGGCATATGTAATAATTATACAGATGCCAAACAGGAAAAAAGCAGACTGCACAGCATGGCTTTATAAAGTTGCAGAGACTGAATGAGAACAAATATTCCATCTATATTTTAATATAGCTGTATTTGAGTAAGGGTTACCTGTGAAATCTGTGGAAGGCTAGAAATGTGCTAGCAGTAAACATGCATAAAAATTATAGTGCATCTTACTAGTGATGCCCAGTGCTTCCTGTGTCTGACCCAAGCTTTGTTATTGCAAGCTTCTAATGGCATGTCACATGTCCTGGCAACATTCAGGAGATACTGTTAAGAAGTAACAATAATTATATAGAGTGGCTGACAAAGGTTAAAGTATTGCAGAATAAAGAGAATCTCATAGAACACGAGCAGATACAAATGCAGAGTGCTAAAGAGAAAAAGGTGAGTATATAAATAATTTGCAAGAGTATAGAAAAATTGCTAAGAACTTTTTTTTGATGATAACCTCAGAGCACAAAAACTTTTAGCAAAATGACATGCAAGAGAAAGTACAAAGCATTGCTGCCAAACTTAGTGAGCCTATAAAAAGAAAATTAACAAGTGATCCTATACAGGTATTACAGATATTTTGGAAATTTTATGAAATTTTGTATAAAACAGAGAAATGTGGAAATCAAGAAAGAGCTCAAATAGAAATATTACTTAAATATGCCTAGTTGTAGGCTCTGTATGCATGGCGACAGCCCTTTCTTCTTTCTGTTGCCTGAGTCATTGTGCTAAAAGTTTTTGCGCTCTAACGTTATTAAAAAGCAGCTGCATAACAGCAATCTTTCTAAACTTCTGCATATTATTGAGATAATCCCTTATTTTTTGTTATGGATTCTGCAGCTGCTTATCTTCTTCTTTTGTGGGAGTTCCTCTTTTTGCAGTACTTTAGCATTTGTCAGTCCCGCTAAATATTTATTGTTACTTCTTAACTATATCTATCTTTCATTTTCATCCTATTTTTAAACTCCAGATTAATTTTATCCTACTCCCTAGCCGTATTTTCAGAAGTAATTTCTATCTTCTCTAATAGCTTCTGAAAATTTTTCTCTATCCATTCCTTAAATTCCTCTCTTTTCAACAGATAGTTGGGACAGTATCAGTGTCTCATTTTTATTTTATTACCATATGTTTTATTTTAGTTATTATTGGAACATGATCTAAATAGGTATCAGATGCATATCAGGACCTTCAGTTAAGTGCACATGTTCCTGTGAAATGTAAATTCTGTCTAGCCTAGCCCAGTTTTTGGGGAATAATATGTAAATTCACTCTGAACTCTTGGTACTGCATTCACATATTCCCTACCATATATGTTAATTCATTTCTTTGACCATCTACCCTCCTTTGTTATATTTTGCCTTCTGGGCCCTCCAGACACATCTTTATTGTTGCAAATCAAATTCCAGTTCCCACCTATAAGTAATATTCCTTGCTGAAACCTGATTATTACTACCAGATATTTTTCTTAAGCTCCATTATAGCAATTTTCAGTGGAATATAAGTACATGCCAGTGTAATCCTCCTCCCTTGCCAGTAGCCCCTTAGTACTACATGTATGCAATTATTGTCTTATTTTTATTCTCTTCTATTACTATTGGACCTCCTCTTGCAATTTATATAAGCACTCTTCTGTTCCTTTGATCCAGGTATTCCGCTGAATAACTATCCTGATAACCTTTCTTTACCAAATTCACATGTTCAGTTCTTTCCAAGTGTGCCTCCTGCAGCATAGCTATTTCACTCTACATTTTTAATAGAGTTCACTACTCTTTTTTTGTATTTATCTTTGAAACCATTGACATTTAAAGACATATCATATCCATTAAGCTTAAGTCACATTTTACAGAACTTTTTGTTTTATTGAAAGCCCTCAAACAAAAATACAAACACATCCCAGTACCCCCTAAAAACCTATTAACTTAATAATAACACACAAAACTATGTACATCTTCAAATATTGAAGTTTTGCCCACCTAATAGGAACAGATGTTCCAAACTGACAGTCTCACACACACAGACTTGAGATAACAGAAAGGTTATCCATGCTAAGACTTGTGGTACAGCTTGTGCTTCTACTATGTGCTGTCTGGCTTTCTCTTATCTTTATAGCTGTATCAGCTGAAAAAACACTTGAATGCTTTCAGAAAAAAAAATATCCAAGACATTTCTTTTTGTCAGATTGTTTCTTAGAGACATGAGAACCATACACAAAACTGCCAAGCATACATTTGTTTATTAGGGAAAAAACTGTATAATCAATATTTTTCATTTACTTGCTAGATTAACTTAATGACCTTAAATCCAGTCAGTCGCCTATGAAAGAATAAGAACAAGCATACTAATATTTTTTTGTCATGCTCTTTTAACCAAATTTTATTCTCCTTATTTTTTACATTGCAGTGCCTAAATTTCTTAAAACTGAGCAAAGAGAAAAAGAGAAGGAAGAAAGAAAAAGAAAATGAAAGCAGGAACACCTATTTGCATTAGTATCCCCATTATACTTAAAAATAACTGAGAAAACTTTACTTTATAGTACGCAAAGAGAATCATGCACTATTAAAATAGTACCATTAAGAAAAAAAGTTTTACATGCAGTTAACTTTCCCCTCCTCTTCACTTTTCCTGAGTGTTTTTCCAAACATTAATGATATGAAGTAGGGTATATTCTTTAGAGTCCCCTACAAGTTTACCAGAGTCCAAAAAAGTCCATTATTTTCAGATTTTCCAGTTCTGTCATGTTTTACAAATATAATTATTGCTTTATAATCCCACATTGTCAGTTTACAAGTTACTGATTTTATTCTTCTAACATTAATGACATGAAGCAGGACATATCTTTTAGAGTCCCCTACAAGTTTAACAAAGTTCAAGAAAGTCCAATATTTCCAGATTTTCTTGTTCTATTCATCTCCATCTCCCAAATCCGGTCCCTGCTTCATTTCCAATGTACTCTCAGTTCTTCTTGTTGACTCTTGTATTTTTTCCTTCTCTTAGGCATTTTCCATTGAAGCAGTGGAAAAATTTTCACTGACACAGTCTATCTATGGTCTTTATTACCAGAAGAAGAAGTAGCAGAATCTCCTTCTGTTTCACAGCTCCCTTTTTGTGGGACAAACTTGTGCATTTCTCCCTTTGCATGTACTTCATCAAAAAATAATTTTGTCCTTCCAGGGAAAGATATTTTGAAGACAGCTGGGTACGTCAGTTTGAATCTCACTTCTGCTTCTTGACATTCCCTGAGTAATGAAATAAATTTACTCTTCTTCGGCCTAGTGTACAATGAATAGAGATTCTTCACAAACACTCTGCTGTCTTCCATTTTTAGTACTTTGTCCTTGTGCCACAGTTTTATCAGAATCACTCCTTCTGTTGGTAAGATTGAATATTTACTATTAAAGGTCTAGGTTGCTTTCTCATAGCCAAGTTTGGAGCATAGACACAATGTGCCCTTTCAGTTAATTCCTGTTATGGAATACCAGTCCAGTTGCTTATTTGTGCTTTCATAAAATTAATAGTGTGCACCTTCCAGCTTATTTGGTACAGCAGAAAATAACAGGTTTTCCCTACATGCTCTGTCCTCTAATCCTTTTATTTTTTGAAAGATCTGTTCTTGTGCAGTCTTGTATTCAGACAGCCTTTTCTTAATTTTGACCTGTGAGTTTTGTAGTCTTATCACCTTATCTGAATATCTGTTTAAAGCTTCTTCCATTTTTTTTCCAGCCTTTTATTGTGTAACCTGATATACTGTATCAGTGTTTAATTTATTTTAACCAGGTGAGCGTGTGGTTGCCTTATACTTTTCTCTAAGTTACTGGAAGTCATGTCTGGCTTTGCACTGCTTTATGTTGAAAAGCTGCAATACTTTTCCCAGTCATTGTTTTTTCGTTACCTTTTTAGTGGATTTTCCTTCACGTCCTCTGTATTTCTTTCTTCCTGGCATCCAGGCAGTGCAGTTACTAACCAGTTACTGAAATTGGACCAGAAATTTAGGTCCACTGACTTTATCTGCTAAGTTTATGTTTTCACACTGGGAGAGCTAGAATTAAGCTGCTACTCTGTGTGCAGCTATCTTGGAAGTCCTGTTGTTTTTAGATATGAATAGCAAGTTACAAGCAGTGAAAATGTTTTAGTCCCTTTAGTTTTATACATGATTCAGACATATTTTTATCAACAGCAAAGAAGTTGGTGACAGTAATTAAAGAGTTGAATGATTTTATCTGGAAGGGAAAAGGGCAAGGGTCAAGTGGGATAATTTGATCCTTCCAATAGAACGAGGTGATTTAGAATTACCTGATTTGCATGGATTTTTTAGAGCCGCACAGTTAAGGCTCATGTATGTAATGCAAGCAGAAAACTATAATTCAGAGTGGAAAGGGATGATGATGAAGCAAGGGAGGATTTCAAGAACTAAGGAGAGAGCGGATTATGGATGCAGATCCTTAAGCAGAAACAACAGCCATACAGAATATTATATTCATAAAATAGCAAAAAGTGTTTTAAGAATTAAACCAACACAAGAATGGAAAAAGAAGATTTTGCAGATAGGGATGACTGCAACTAGGGGTACAAAGAAGAGGCAGGGGGGGGCCAGAATTTACTGAAGAAAACTGACAAATGAATCGTGGTGTTGGGAGAAAAATAGCAGTAAGGCTATCAGTGTAATTAAGATAGATTTAATCAGACTAGAATAAAATAAATGTGAAATAAATGTGAAGAATTAGGCTTGAATAGTCAGCATGTCTCTCTCTCTCTCTCTCTCTCTATATATATATATATATATATATACACACACACACACACACATACATATATATATATATATATATATATATATATATATATATCTTTATGGATTCACTTTATATCCTTGAAATACTGAAATGTCAAATTTCAGTATTTCAAGGCTATAAAGTTGAAACCTGAAAAGAACGAACACTCAGAAGCGCGAAATTCAAAATCTCGCACACCGGAGATTTTGAATTAGCGCTTCTACTACACACACACACACACACACACACACACACACACACACACACACACACACACAAACTCTATACTACAGAAAAGCAGGGGGGCAAGACACCCTGCAGCCCCCACCATGTGGGGGGGCTGCACCCGGACACCCCCCTACTTAAATATTCTAACTCCAAGGTCGCACTACATACAAACACACACAAAACACCACCACACAAACTACATTCTCCTCGCACACACACACATCACAGCAACAAAACACACACCACAGCCCCTACCCAAAACCCTTAAAAAGTAAACACTTACCTGAATCCACAACCACAGCGAAACACCGGAAGCACTAATTCAAAATCTCCGGTGTGCGAGGTTTTGAATTTCACGCTTCTGAGGTTTGGTTGTTTTCAGGATTCCACTTTATGGGCTCAAAATGCTGAATTTCGATATTTCAGTATTTCGAGCTTCTAAAGTGAATCCATGTATATAGATATCTATACATATATATATATATATATATATATATATATATATATATATATATCTATACATATATATATATATATCTATAGATATAGATGTACATATATATATATATATGTGTGTGTGTGAATATATGCACACTATTTGATTATCTTAACTACTTTTACAAGACAACATTGTCATTCATTTGTAACAGTACACCACTCCTCAGTTCATGACTACATCGCTGCTGTCATCCAAGGTTCCAATTATCCTGCATTTAAACATTATAGAAAATAATTTCACATTTACTATTTCCTCAGCATTCCACTCTTTCATTCTCAGATCTAAAGTTTGCAGTTAGAAAGTGAGCTTTGCCTCTATTTGAACCAGCTTCTTCAGTGGTCTTAAAGTTTCTCTAGTAGTAGGTGCATTTCATAAGATTTGTTACATCAGTCAGGATTATTGTGCTGCAGGCCATAATAGATCATGTTTAGGACATAGGAAGAAATGAGTGAGATGAATCATGGTAAACCTGACTTGGATTTCTGAAATCAAGGTGTCACACTGCATCTGTCCCCATGGATTTGTGAAATGATAGTCACACACTATAATGGTCTCATTGTATACATCTCAGATAAGACAAACTAAAGTGAACTGGTTAGTTGCCCCATGGAAGAAGGCTTTCTGCCAAAATAGGGAACAGAGGAGAATGACAGCTTGGTAAATGGGATCTTTATTTTATGTATAAAGCTATATTATGGAAGCTGAAATTATTCTTTTCACTGTTGTATAATTAATTATGAGATGTGATCATGGTGTGGTGTGTCTTTCATGATGACTTGCCTTCTATTAATTGAACTTGAGAGATGGACAGTTTATTCATTTGAGGAATGGTTGGCTCTGTGGCATGGTAGGGCAGCCACGGTGGTGCAGCGGCTAGCATTTTTGTCTTACAGCAAGAGGTTTTCTGGTTTGATTCTCTGCTGGGGTGCCTTCTGAGCAGAGTTTGCATGTCCTCCCTGACATCGCAAGTGTTTCCTCCGGGTGCTCCGATTTCCTCCCACATTCCAAAGACATGTAGTAGGTGGATTGGACACTCTAAATTGGCCATAGGTGCAAGTGTATGTGTGAGTGAGTGGTACAGATGAACTACTGTGGCAAGGCTAGCCACCTGGTGATGTGACCCTTGGCTCGAGACAATTTTCATTGTTGCAATGGCACCCCGACCTCATGTGCAAAAAATTGGAAAAAGGGGTTGAGCATGGATGGATGACTATGTGGCTTGATAAAGTAGAGCCCTGACTTTGACTCAGGACTGATTAGCAGTCCTGGTGCTGAAGGAGCTGACTGGGTGTAGGTAAAGAATGAAGGGGCTGTGAGCATGCCTGCCTCTCCTAATGCGGAGAGGATGGGTGCCTGCTGAGGAATATGTGCTCCATTTTAATTTTTGCAGCAGAGACTATAAAAATCAGTGAAGACGTTTGCTTCAAGGGAGTGAAGTGTTTATGGATGAAAGTCACTTAAGCAATCAGTAATCTAGTGCAGTGCCTATTGCACATTCGCTGCTTAGAGCACCAATTGGACGTATACAGGGAGCAACAATCTAGCCAAAAAGAAAAAGTCCTGCTCCTATCTTGGATGTTGGCAGCACTCCCATCGGTCACCTTTGTCCCCCAAGGAGCAAATGACTGAATGCGTTATAGTCTCCAAGAAATGTTAATAAAGCCGTACAAAAATGAGGAAGGGGAGGCTTGGTGATTAGACATAGGATAGGAATAAAAAGAAATAAGAAAAAAAAATCATCTGAGGGGTAAGTAAACAAAGTTAGTAAGAAAAAAGAATCAAACAACTATGTGTGGGACACATAGTATACTGAGAAAATGATACTTGGGTGAAGTTAATGTCAGGACAATGTCAAAATGACCAAGAGGTACAAGAGTTTGACACACGGTATCTTGAGTCATTACTTACTGCTTTGTACTTTTTATATTGTGTTGTAGAGTTTGTGGCAGTAGTAAAACAGTTTTCAGTGCACTAACACATGCAACCTTCTTTCACCATGAACCTCTGCTGGCTGACCCATCTGAAATATTGGCTGAACAAATCATGCACAATTTCCTTGCATTCAACTTCTTAACTGTTGCTGAGAACTTTTCTGTGAAATGTGTACCTGAAAGTCGAATTGCAGCATCAGCACTTAGAGAGAGATATTTGTTCAGTCTTCTATTTGTGATGTTTGTTTAATGGTTTACCTTCATGTGTGCATATTGCACATGGGCGAACAGCAATTGTCCAAAAGGCAGTTTGCAAACACCGAACGGAAAAAGGTTTAAATGTGCAGTGAGCGAATGCACAGTGACATTCACTCATTGCACATTCGACATTGTGGGGTGGATTGCATTATAGTGGGGGTCATAAAATGGTCCCTTTCCCCACTGTAGTGCGATCTCGGAGTTAGAATATTAAAGTGGGGGGTTCTGGGGGGCTTGCCCCCCCCCCGCTTTACACTTCATTCGATTTTTTTGTTCGACATTAATGTTCGAAAATCAGCGAATCTGCTTTTCGAACATTTAAGACTGTCGCTGCTTTCAATTTCATGGTTATGATTCTCGCATATGAGCAATCGCACCACTGTGATTTGGCTTTGTAAAGTTAAACCATGTTTAACATCTGTATACTGGTACTGGCTGTATTTACCATATTTCTTTTTATATGTGAGAAATGAGTTGATGAGTTGAATCCATATTTAGGTGAAGGAATTTTTTTTCTTTGCTTCTTCACTTTTTTTCTTTCTTTTTATTTTGGCCTTCACCCATTCCCCCCATGACCAGCAAACCCAATTAACTCTTAACCCATTCATTAATTTTCCTGAGCATCCTAAGATACTGGTAGCAGGGAAGTAAAAACCAGGGATTGTGGCCACCATTGAGTAGAATTTAGAAGAATTTTTGAATTTTTCCTAAAACTACTCCCCATGTTTGTTTGGAAGGTATGATGCATTGGCCAGTATGTTGAACCTGGTGTGGGTGCACTCACATTATGTAGTGCAATCACACCTCCTAAGTCTCAAGTGTAAGACCTGCATTTTCAGGGATTTCCCTGGAATTCATGTGATAGACTTCACCAAGACCCACCTTGATATTATTCCTCTTATGAACCTTTCTTTCCTATTTTGACCTAGGCAGCCATGCCAGTGCTGAGATGCTATTAAAAATGTCTTCATTTGGGGGATTGTAATGACCAGAACCTTTGTGCCACAATGCTGGCTTGCCTTTTTCAGTTTTTGAAAGCTTTCACACGATTTCAGTATTCCGTCAATGTCAATCAGTCCACCCATTTTAGTGTTACACTGGTTTATACCAAACAGCTTGTTTTTCTTGCTTTTTGCCAGACCTTACCATTTCTTTCTTAAATATTTTTATTTATTTGTTTAATTTTTCAGTTTTAAAAGTCATGCAGCCAGTCTAGTTAAATATTTGTTAAATAATAAAAGGGTATTTATTGCTAAAAGATGACAAGCTGCTGGCATCCACCACTAATTTGCTCTGATACACACTATCATGTGTGTTTGTAATTATTAGAGCATCTTCTGTGTAGCAACATGCGTGAATGGGCATTCCTTCGTTGAAGGTTGTGCGTTAGGCCCGGCAAGCCAGTACGTAAAAATCTACTGCCAATCATTAGCCGACCGGAGTTCCGCTGTGGCAACCCCTAACCAGGAAAAGCCGAAAGACACAAACAAACAAATAAAAAGAGTGAAACAGTAATTGGAAGGTCCACAGCCAGGTAATCTAGGAGTTGGCTTGCTTGGCCCAAGAAATAATTCTGTAGTGTTGTAGAGCAATACCAACCTTCCTTTGAAATTAATGTGGGTATGTATCTGAATGCAAGAGATTATTTAGAGTACTGTTAGTAAGGGCAAGTAAGCACTAAAAGGCAATTAAACCCAGAAGTGTTGTGAAAAAGGGATCTGGGGAGCTATACCAAAGATTCAGATTGGTGGGCTAAGTGTAAAGCCTCCTCTTGGGTACGAATGTTGCAGGCCCAAACTCAGAGAAACTGTGCATATTTCCTGCCTGTTCCTGTGACTAGGCTAGAATTGCTATATGATCTATTTAGTACTAATGATGTGAGTTGAGAGACCATCCCCCAATTTATTTATTTTTTTGTAGGTATATGTAAATTTGTTGGATAGCATTGGCATAACTGAAACACTGTTGTCTTTGACTGCCATATATTTTTTTAACAACCATGAAGGACAAATTGATTTTCAAGATATACCGGATGAAGTTTCAATATTCAGCACTTATATGGCATAATTTGTTTGCTTCAGCGGAGATTCCTGACAAGATGCCTCTATTGTCATTAAGTTCCGTTTCCTCAGAATATATTTTAAAACATTCCACTAGTGATAGAGAATCTGAAAATGCTTTGCCGGGGTTGACTATGAAGTCAGAGAGCTTTGCTTTGTTGAGTTGTAAAATTCACACTAATATTGTGTGTGGCTTCAATGTTGATATCTGATGACACATCCCTCTACAATTAAATTGACAATGCTACTTAGCTGTTCTTAAAATGAAATCATATTATTTATTTTAATACCCATCTTTCATAGTTTGAGAGATCTGAAAAAACTGCTGACTCTAGCTTGTTTGTTAGAACAAGATGAGTTATACTTGAATCTTGACGGTTTCTAATTTTACTTTGCACAGTCAACTAAGATGCTTGTTGTCATTGTGGCTTTGTCGGTTTTGCATGAACTCATCGCCATAGTGATAAGTCTGCATACACTATCTTTAGAAACTAAAATAAATATTGAGACTATGCTACCTGCAGTAACATGAGATGCAGCAATGATTTCTGAGGTTCTCATGCCTGATTTTCAAAAGCACCTTTCATGTTGTCCATTGTGTTTATCAAATGAAGCAAACAGTGATAATGATTTCCTATGTCCACATAAAGGTCACTATCTCCAAATATTTCCTTCAGAGGACAAACAGCAGTATTTTATGTTTGCATGTGTTTTCTTTTTTGTGTCCACCTGCCTGCCAGTCATCAACTTTCTTTGAAATATTGCCCCATTCATTTCTCATTGGGCAAGAGCCACTCCTAGCCCATTCATTCCCCATAGGAAGATAGACAGTAGCAGAGATGTCATCCTTGCAGCAATTAGAGTATTTTAGGTTATGCACCGTAGCCCAACCCTTGGTGGTGCCTTGGGCTTCCAGATCACCATGGAGAGCCCTCCTTATGCCCTTGATGCAGATGCATGCCTGGTCTTCAGTCACTGTGCTTTGGGTGTTAGCCATTGCCTCTGCAGCTGTTGGAGTTCCCTCAGTGAGCAAGGGAGAGCCACTCTTTTTGGTCCTTGGAGAGGGACAAAGAAGGGGTTCCCTGTTGTGTTAGAATGCTGTGCTCATTCCTGGGAAAGCAGCTCCTGTCCATTAATAACATGGCTGGCCCTGTTTTTCATGTCAAAAAGAAACAGAAAACCAAGCATGTATCTACTCCTCCTAAATTTTCTTTGGATAGAAGTAGTTTACTGAGACTGGCTCAGGGTTTAATTCAGGTTTTTGATCCTTCTTGTAAAGTAGTTTCTGGTAAAAGAAAGGGGAGTTGCTCTTTTCCTGCAGAGATTCAAGATTCTAAATCTGAACAAGAAGATGCAGGGACAGATTCATGTTTTTCTCCTCAGATTTCTGATTCAGACTCAGAGAAGAGCTCAGATGTTCGTGTTTCACTGTTGCAGTCATTACTCTTGGGTTATCCTGCTGGCAGGCTACCCGCAGTCGGCCTGAATTCCAAAGTCCTGGTCCGGCGTCGGTTGCCGTCGCCTCTTCCCTGACGTCAGTGCACCAGGGGTATAAAAGATGCAGCCGACGCCATTTTCTTCAGTCTTTCTTGCCACGTGGTGCCCGAAGCAAAAGCAGTTTGCAAGTGCCGGTCGGCCGACTCCTGAGATTTTCAAATCCGAATTTCAGAACCAAAGTCTTCATTAAAGCCAAGTACCCCGTTGGGGAAACTTTTTTCTTGCTCCAGGCCGATGTCAGAAAAAGTTAACAATTGTATTTCTTGTGGGAAACAAGTACCTCATAAGGAGTTTCACTCTTACTGTATTCCTTGCCTAGGCCCTGACCACAACGTTGCTAGCTGTCAGTTTTGTGCTAGATTTAACCAACGCACTATTAAGCGTCTGTTTGATTTTGCATTTCATTACTTTGGCCGAAGATTTAATTATATAATGCCGTCGGAACAGCCGACGACCGGAGTTTATAAAAAACGCAAGGACAAGGAAAAGGATAGGCATCCGAGGTCCAAAACTGACGACGAGGCCTCCGTTAGTGCCTGCTACCTCAGAGCTACCTCAGAGCCACAGGCCGCTTCCGACTCCCATGTGGAGCCGACTGGGCCTCTGGATACTCAAGGTATTGGGCACTCGGAAATCATTCCCTCAGATGGGTCCGGAGCCGCTGAGCAGGCATCGGCTTCTGAGGGTGTCTTCAGACCTACACAGTTACATGTTAAACCATCTTCAGCTTCAAAGACAAAGACTAAAGCAGATTTAAAGACAAAGAAACAAGTACAGCATTCTCCTACTCAGACTTCCATGCCTAAAAAATAGATGCTTAAAATGGCCGAAGACCTAATTACTTTGATCGTGGCTTCCCATCCCCCTCCTGATAAGAGGCCTAGGCAAGAGAGAGAATATGATTCTTCTGATCAGGTTTCTATTTCCTCTGATTCCTCTTCCGAACAGGATTATGCTATTCCTCCCTGTGAGGACTCTGATGCTGAAGAATCATTTCCTTCAGTCTCTCCTCCTGAGGATTATTCTTTTGGGGAAACTCTGCATACCATGAGGGAGCATTTCCATTGGGAGAGCCAAGATTATTCTGAATCTAAGAAAAGGCTCAGAGACTTTCTGTTACTTCCTCAGCACAGAACCTCTTGCTGTTCCACCTGTTCTAGACATTGTAGATGATGTATTTTCAGAGTCCGGCCTATCCCCTGACTCTTTACCCCATGCAACTGCTAAGCCAGACAGATACTACAGGGTCCTGGACTCTCATAAATTTCTATATAAAAAACCCTGCTGCTGACCCAGAAACTATATCTCAGGGTCCCAAAGAGGTCAAAGCTTCCACTGCAAAAAATCCTGTCCCCTCTGATAGGGATTCTAGGGCACTGGACAGATGGGGGAAAAAAGTTTACACTTCTGCTACCTTGGCTGTAAGGGCTTTAAATTGTCAGTTTCATATTCTTAAATATCAACAATACTTAATGTCACTGCTTAAACAGAAAATGTTGACAAATTCTGAATGTTCAGAGAACAAGGCAATGCAGGATTTTATTGCATGCAACTGAACAAGTGGGAAAGCATAGTTTGCAATGTGGTTATGATTCACTGGAGGCCTCTTGCAGGGCCGCTGTTACAGGTTCTGTTATTAGAAGGCATGCTTGGTTAAAGGAAGAGAATCTGCCTGATCATGTTAAAGCAAAATTATTAGATGCCCCATTACAACATGATACCTTGTTTGGTGCTAAAGCAGAAGAGGTGTTGAAGAAAATGGAGGATAAAGCGAAATCCATGCAGACAGTTAAGGATTTCTTACAGGTACAGCCACCTAGATTTAACAGGAACTGGCCTTCTAAAAATTGGTCCTTTCCAGTGTCAGACAGACCACAAAGAGGCAGATAAAGATGTCCCAGAGGCAGATCTCAGCTCCAAGGCTCATACAGGCCTAAACAATGAGGTGCTTCTACCTCCAAAAGTGGAGAAGACAAATCACAACCTTACAGGAAACAGTCCCATTGACTTTTCTCTGCCAGATCCAGGCACTTTTCTTTTGGCAGCCCCCTTAGGAGGAAAATTAACACTTTTTTCACCAAATTGGCAAAAGGTTACCCAAGACAAATGGGTCTTGCACATAGTGTCCCAAGGATACATGTTCCATTTTCACACCCTACCAGGGGCAAAAGGCATGCTAGACCTGCCACAAAACCAATGGGCAGAGGCACAAAAGCAAATTACAGCCCTCATGGACATGAGGGCCATTCAACAAGTACCATAACAAGAGCAGGGACAAGGGTTTTACTCCAGACTTTTCTTAGTGCCCAGAAAGGACAAAACCTGGAGACCAATACTGGAACTGTCTATACTAAACACGTTTCTGGAGGTTCCAAAATTCAAGATGTTGACTGTACAGCAGCTACTGCCCATGCTGGGCAAGAAGGCTTGGCTCATAACTTTGGACCTAAAAGAGGCATACCTGCATGTCCCATACAATCCTGCAGAAGATACCTCAGATTCATAGCTGGCTCAATGCACTACCAATTCCCTGCATTGCCCTTTGGCTTATCTACTGCACCCAGGGTCTACACAAAATGCCTGGCACCAGTAATTGCATTTTGCAGACAAAAAGGAATTCAGATATGTCCCTACTTGGACGACTGCCTTATTCAAGCAGAGAACAAAGACATTCTTCTAAAGCATCTGCCGTTTGTAAAAAGATTACTAATTTGCCTAGGGTACACAGTAAACGAAAATAAATCAAAACTAGTACCCTCTCAAGAGATAATATTCCTGGGTGCAAGCTTAAGTACAATTGCCCAGATGGCTTATCTCACGCCAGACAAACAAAAGCAACTGACTTCTTACTTCAAAAATTTGGCAACAAAAACCCAGTTATCTGCAAGGAAAATCCTGCAGGCCTTGGGTTTCATGGCATCCTGCATTCTACTAATTCCATATGCCAGACTGCATATGAGGAAACTACAATTGTGTCTAAAAAGTGTTTGGACTCAGCATTGCCACAGCCTGTAATTA
This sequence comes from Protopterus annectens, assembly GCF_019279795.1. Taxonomy (NCBI): domain Eukaryota; kingdom Metazoa; phylum Chordata; order Ceratodontiformes; family Protopteridae; genus Protopterus; species Protopterus annectens. The sequence continues at coordinate 508,502,228 of NC_056738.1, forward strand.
CCCGCATTCCTTGCCTGCAGCAGGAGTTTCGATGGTGGGCACAGGCCTGTCACCACAACAAGGGTCTGCCATTGACTTTACCCACAGCCAGAGACAGACACTTGACAACGGATGCATCAGATTATGCCTGGGGGACCCATATGGCAGGAAAATGTATTCAGGACACATGGCCTGCAAGCCAGATGCATCTTCACATCAATCAAAAAGAGATGCTAGCTGTTCAGAATGCCCTGACAGCTTTCAAGGATCTACTTCATCCAGGACAGCTACTGATAAAGACAGACAATACTACTGTCATGTGGTACATAAACAAGCAGGGAGGTACACATTCCTACCCCCTCTGCAGACAAGCAATGACCTTATGGGACACAGCATTGGCTTATCGAGTTCACCTGCAAGCACAATTCCTGCCAGGAAAAACAAATACTCTGGCAGACAAACTAAGCAGAAAGGTCATGGATCCCCACGAGTGGAAACTGGATCCACAAGTCTTCAGCATGATAACAAGGAAATGGGGATGCCCAGACATAGATCTATTTGCTTCCCCTCACAACTGCCAATTACAGAGATTTTGCACAAGGATTTATCACAAACAAGCTTGGAAAGTGGACGCCCTATCCTTCAGCTGGAAAAATCTAACAGTATATGCTTTTCCTCCACTACCTCTCCTTCCCAAGATACTCCTAAAGGTCAGACAAGAGAAGCCAAAAATGATACTGATTGCACCAGACTGGCCATGCCAGCACTGGTACCCAATCCTAAAGAGCTTGTCTCAAGCTCCAGCATGGATATTGCCTTAAACTTCTCACTTGCTGACCCAACAAAACAATCAGATCCTGCACAGTCAACTCAGGACCTTAAATCTGGCAGCATAGCAGATAATGTAGTCATTCAGAACACTCCTCTTTCAAAAGCTGTTATGGATGTTATCTTGGAGGCCAGAAGGCCCAGTACCAGAAAATCATATGCAGAAAAATGGAAGAGATTCTCTGCTTGGAACCAGGGACAAGGCATTGACATGTATGTACCAAATATCCCTCAGATTTTACAATACCTTACTGAGGTGCTGGACAAAGGCCTTTCCTTTTCATCAATTAAGATTTATGCCTCTGCCGTTTCAGCCCATTACAATACGGAACCACCTATCTTTTCACATCCTTTAATAAGGCAGTACCTCAGAGGGGCCAAAAACATCAGGCCTCCAAGGAGAGCACCAATTCCGGCATGGGACCTCAATTATGTCTTGGAAAAACTCACACTGCCTCCCTTTGAGACAGCCTCAACAGCAGACATAAAATTCTTATCCTGGAAAACAGCTCTGCTCCTAGCAATAACCTCTGCAAGACGAGTCTCGGAGTTGCAAGCATTCGTGGCTGTGGAACCTTTTATCATTTTTCATCCAGACAGGGTTTCTCTGAGGACAAACCCAACATTTATGCCTAAGGTGGTGTCCAGTGTGGCCCTCAACCAAACCATTCACTTGCCTACCTTTTATCCAAACCCACAGAACAAGGGTGAGAAAATTCTGCATTCTTTGGACATACACAGACAGCTACACTTCTACTTGGACAGAACTAAAGCTTTCAGAAACACTGAGCAACTTTTAGTTTCATATGCTGAAGGATCACAAGGAAAGGCTATCTCAAAACAGACTATTTCTAAATGGATAGGCCATTGCATTCGTTTTTGCTATTCTCAGCATGGCAAATCATTGCCTAAGGGCATTAGGCCTCATTCTACCAGAGCAGCAGCCACTTCAGCAGCCTTCCTCAGTGGAGTACCAACCAGAGATATCTTAGAGGCTGCAACTTGGAGTTCAGTGCACACCTTCACAAAGCGCTACCATTTACCTCTTTACTCTAAATCCAGAGCAGGCTTTGCCACTGCAGTTCTGCAGGGACCCATAGCCTCTCCTAATCCTATTTAGCCCAGCCACCCAACCTCAGCTTTGGGATTCAACCCAAGAGTAATGACTGCAACAGTGAAACACGATGAACATAGTACAGTTGTGTACCTACCATAAATGTAGATGTTCGAGTGTATTCACTGTTGCAGTCCAGGTTACCCTCCCACCGTCCCCCTTTCTTTTGCTGGGGTTTATCTCTACTTCTCTATTCTATACAACCTATGTGGTGTATTTGCTTGTAGATGAAGGAAATGTTTCTTTACTGCATGTATGTTTATTGGCATATTTTATTTAGCCTACCCTTTTGGGGGCACCTGACATCTGGGGCAAGAAAAACTGAAGAAAATGGCATCAGCTGCATCTTTTATACCCCTGGCGCACTGACGTCAGGGAAGAGGTGACAGCAACCGACGCCGGACCAGGACTTTGGAATTCAGGCCGACTGCAGGTAGCCTGCCAGCAGGATAACCCAAGAGTAATGACTGTAACAGTGAATACACTCGAACATCTACATTTATGGTAGGTAAACAACTGTACTTTTCTTATTCTCACTGTGGAGGTTTCTCTTTCTCAGACTATTATTAGAATATGCCAGTGTTTTCAGTGGGAGAACACTAAGGATGTTCTTCGTGTTTCACTGTTGCAGTCATTACACTTGGGTTATCCTGCTGGCAGGCTACCCTCAGTCGGCCTGAATTCCAAAGTCTAGGTCCGGCGTCAGTTGCTGTCGCCTCTTCCCTGACGTCAGTGTGCCAGGGGTATAAAAGATGCAGCTGAAGCCATTTTCTTCAGTCTTTCTTGCCGCGCGGTGCCCGAAGCAGAAGCAGTTCGCAAGTGCTGGTCGGCCGACTCCTGAGATTTTCGTGTTCGAATTTTAGATCTGAAGTCTTCATTAAAAGCTAAGTATCCCATTGGGAAAAACTTTTTTCTTGCTCCAGACCGATGTCAGAAAAAGTTAATAATTGTATTTCTTGTGGGAAGCAAATACCTCATAAGGATTTTCATTCTTACTGTATTCCTTGCCTAGGCCCTGACCATGACATTGCTTGTTGTCGGTTTTGTGCTAGATTTAACCAGCGCACTATAAAGCGCCGGTACGATTTCGCATTTCACTATTTTGGCAGAAGATTTAATTACATGATGCCATCGGATAGCCATCCAACTATGGCAATTCACAAGAAACGCAAAGCAAAAGAAAAGGACAGCCATCCGAGGTCTAAAACCGACAAGGCTTCTTCTTAGCCAGTCGCCGGTTCTCAGTGAGGTGCTTTCGCAGCCCCTGACACCCACTACTTTGGACGCGCAGGCCACTATAGACCCCCATGTGGAGTCGCCTAGGGCACTGGAAGCTCAAAGTATTGGACCTTCGGAAGCTATTCCATCAGATGGGTCCAGAGCCTCTGAGCAGGCATCGGCTTCTGAGGGTGTTTTCAGACCTACTCAATTGTACATTAAAGCGACTCCATCTGCAAAGGCAAAGACTAAAGCATCTTTAAAGACAAAGAAACAAGTACAACGGCCTCATGGGCAGGCCTCCATGCCCAAAAAACAGATCCTCAAAATGGCCAAAGACTTAATTACTTTGATCAGGGGGTTCCCATCCCCCTCCTGATAAGAGGCCTAGGCAAGAGACAGAATATGAATCTTCAGATCAGGTTTCCATTTCTTCAGATTCCTCTTCTGATCAGGAATACTCTCTTCCTCCCTATGAGGATTCTGATACTGAAGAATCTATCCCTTTAGCCTCACCTCCTGAGGATTACTCTTTTGGGAAACCTTGCATACCATGAGGGAACATTTCCACTGGGAGAGCCAAGATTATTCTGAATCTAAGAAAAGGCTCAAGGACTTCCTTTTACTCCCACAACACAGGCCCCTAGCTATTCTGCCTGTGTTAGACATTGTAGATGATGTATTTTCAGAGTTCAGTCTGACCCCTGACTCCTTACCTCCAGCTCTTGTTAAGCCGGACAGGTACTACAGGGTGCCTGACTCTCATAAATTCCTTTTCAAGAACCCTGCTGCTGACCCAGAAACTATTTCTCAGGGTCCCAAAGGGGTCAAGGCATCCACTGCAAAAAATCCTAACCCCTCCGACAGGGATTCTAGGGCATTAGACAGATGGGGAAAGAAGATTTACACCTCTGCTACCTTGGCTATAAGGGCTTTAAATTGTCAGTTTCATATGCTAAAATATCAGCAATATATTATGTCACTGCCTAAACAGAAAATGTGGATAAATTCTGAAGGTGCAGAAAACAAAGAAATTCAGGATTTATTGCATGCAGCTGAGCAAGTTGGAAAGCATACTTTGTAATGTGGTTTTGACTCTTTGGAGGCCTCCTTCAGGGCCGCTGTCACGGGTTCTGTCATTAGGAGGCATGCTTGGTTAAAGGAACAAAATTTACCAGATCATGTTAAAGCAAAATTATTAGATGCACCATTACAGCATGATACTTTGTTTGGTGTTAAAGCAGAAGAGGTGTTAAAGAAAATGGAGGGCAAAGCTAAATCTATGCAAACAGTCAAGGATTTCTTACAGGTACAGCCTCCAAGATTTAGCAGACACTGGCCTACAGAGAATTGGTCCTTTCCAGTGTCAGACAGACCACAAAGGGGCAGATACAGACACCCAAGAGGCAGATCCCAGCCCCAAGGTTTATACAAGTCTAAACAATGGGGTGCTTCTACCTCCAAAAGTGGAGAAGACAAATCACAGCCTTACAGGAAACAGTCTCAATGACTTCCCCCTGCCTGCGCCAAGCACTTAACTTCTGGCAGCACCTTTAGGGGGAAAACTAGCACTTTTTTCTCAAAATTGGCACCTAATAACCCAGGACAAATGGGTCTTAGACATAGTATCACAGGGCTACAAGTTTCACTTTCATACCCTGCCAAGGGCAAACAGTTGGCCAGACCTACCAAAAAACCAATGGGCAGAGGCACAAAAACAAGTCTCATCCCTCATGGACATGAGGGCCATTCAACAAGTATCAGAACAAGAGTAGGGACAAGGATTTTATTCAAGACTGTTCCTGGTACCCAGAAAGGACAAAGCCTGGAGGCCAATACTGGACCTATCTATTCTAAACACATATCTGGATATACCAGAATTCAAAATGTTGACCTTACAGCAGCTTCTGCCCATGCTGGGCAAGAAGGCTTGGCTTGTGACTTTAGACCTAAAAGAGGCATACCTGCATGTTCCATTCAGACAGTCATGCAGAAGATACCTCAGATTCAAAGCTGGCTCAATGCACTACCAATTCTCTGCACTGCCCTTTGGCTTATCTACTGCGCCCAGGGTCTTCACAAAGTGCCTGGCACCAGTAATTGCATTCTGTAGACAAAGAGGAATAACAATATATCCTTACTTGGACGACTACCTCATAGAAGCAGAGAACAAGGACATTCTACTACAGCATCTGGCGTTTGTAAAGAGATTACTACCATGCCTAGGGTACACAGTCAACGAACAAAAATCAAAACTAGTACCCTCTCAAGAGATAATATTCCTGGGTGCAAGCTTAAATACAACTGGCTTATCTCACGCCAGACAAAGGCAACCTGTTTCAAACTGTTGGCAACAAAGGCCCAGTTATCTGCAAGAAAAATTCTGCAGGCTTTGGGCTTCATGACATCCTGCATTCTACTAATTCCATATGCAAGACTGCATATGAGGAAACTTCAATGGTATCTAAAAAGTGTTTGGACTCAGCATTGCCACAGCCTGGAAACAATAATTACTCTCATTCCCTGCCTGCAACAGGAGTTTCGATGGTGGGCGAAGGCCTGTCACCAGAACAAGGGACAGCCATTCACCTTATCCCCAGCCAGGCAGACATTGAGAACGGATGCATCAGATTATGCCTGGGGTGCACACATGGCAGGAAGATGTATTCAAGGCACATGGTCCACCAACCAAATGCATCTACATATCAATCAAAAAGAGATGCTAGCTATTCAGAATGCCCTGACAGCCCTCAAGGACCTACTTCATCCGGGACAACTACTGATAAAGGCAGACAATACCACGGTCATGTGGTATATAAACAAGCAGGGAGGCACTCATTCTTACCCCCCTCTGCAGACTAGCCATGACTTTGTGGGACACAGCATTGACTTACCAAGTACATCTGCAGGCACAATTGTTGCCAGGAAAGATAAATACTTTGGCAGACGAACTAAGCAGAAACCTCATGAATCCCCACGAGTAGAAACTGGATCCACAAGTCTTCAACATAACAAGGAAATGGGGATGCCAGGACATAGACCTATTTGCCTCTCCTCACAACTGCCAACTAAAGAGATTCTGCACAAGGACTTATCACAGACAAGCATGGAAAGTGGATGCCCTATCTTTCAGCTGGAAAAACTTAACAGTATATGCCTTTCCTCCACTGCCTCTCCTCCCCAAGGTACTCACTCCTAAAGGTCAGACAAGAGAAGCCAAAAATGATACTGATTGCCCCAGACTGGCCCCACCAATACTGGTATCCAATCCTAAGGAACTTGTCTCAATGCCCAGGCTGGACCATACCTCAAATACCTCACCTACTGTCCCAACAAAACAATCAGATCCTGCACAGCCAACTCAAGACCTTAAATCTCGCAGCATGGCAGATAATATAGTCATACAAAACACACCTCTCACTAAAGCGGTGATGGATGTCATTTTGGAGGCCTAGTACTAGAAAATCTTATGCTGGAAAATGGAAGAGATTCTGTGCCTGGAACCAGGCACAAGGAATTGACACAGCAGTACCAAATATTCCTCAGATTTTGCAATACTTAACTGAGATGCTGGACAAAGGCCTATCCTTTTCATCAATTAAAATTCATGCCTCTGCCATTTCAGCTTATTACAATACAAAGCCACCAATCTTTTCTCATCCTTTGTTAAGACAATACCTCAGAGGAGCCAAAAATTTAAGGCCTTCAAGGAGATCACCAATAACCTGCATGGCACCTCAATTATGTTTTGGAAAAACTCACTCTGCCCCCTTTTGAGCCAGCCGCTACAGCTGTTATAAAGTTTTTATCTTGGAAAACAGCTCTGCTCTTGGCAGTAACCTCTGCAAGACGAGTCTCAGAGCTCCAGGCACTCATGGCTCTGGAACCTTTTCATAGGTTATCATTTTTTATCCAGACAGAGTTTCTCTGAGGACAAACCCGACATTTATGCCTAAGGTAGTGTCCATTGTGGCCCTTAACCAAACTATTCATCTGCTTACTTTTTATCCAAACCCACAGAATAAGGGGGGGAGAGAATTCTGCATTCTTTGGACATACGCAGACAGCTACACTTCTGCTTGAACAGAACCAAAGCTTTCAGAAAGACTGAGCAACTACTAGTGGCGTATGCTGCAGGATCACAAGGAAAGGCTATCTCAAAGCAGACTATTTCAAAGTGGATAGGCCACTGCATTCATTTCTGCTATTCACAACATGGCAAGCCACTGCCTAAGGGCATTAGGCCGCATTCAACCAGAGCAGCAGCCTTCCTCAGGGGAGTACCAACCAAAGACATTTTAGAGGCTGCTACCTGGGGTTCAGTCCACACCTTCACAAAGCACTATCATTTATCACTGTACTCTAAATCCAGGGCAGGCTTTGCCACTGCAGTTCTTCATAGCTGCTCCTAATGCTATTTAGCTCCAGCCTCCCAACCATAGCTTTGGGATTCAACCCAAGTGTAATGACTGCAACAGTGAAACATGAAGAACATAGTACAGTTGTGTACACTTACCATAAATGTAGATGTTCAAGTGTATTCACTGTTGCAGTCCAGGTTACCCACCCACCATCCCCCTTCTCTTTTTGCTGGAACTTAGCTGCACTTCTCTAATCTATACAACCTATGTGGTGTATTTGCTTGTGGATGAAGGTATAACATATTTTGGTGCATACATGTTTTATTGGCATATTTTAAGCCTTCCTTTTTGGGGGCACCTGACATCTGGGGTAAGAAAAACTGAAGAAAATGGCGTCGGCTGCATCTTTTATACCCCTGGCGCACTGACATCAGGGAAGAGGCGACAGCAACCGACGCCGGACCTCGACTTTGGAATTAGGGTAGCCTGCCAGCAGCATAACCCAAGTGTAATGACTGCAACAGTGAATACACTCGAACATCTACATTTTTGGTAAGTGTACACAACTGTACTTTTCTTAGTCTCTTAGAAAATATGAATTGCAGAAGGATTTTCCAGAACCTTCACCTATTCCCCCTTCCTGTCTGCTTGAGAAGATGTGCATCTTATCTTACTGCCTGCAATTTTCCTGATAGTCAGTCGGCTGTCCCTAAAAAGGAAGATAAGATGCATAAAGTTCCCCAGGCTTTTACATTTTGTATACACTAATCCCAAACCTGACCCAGCAGCTATAATCTTTGCTGATTCCACTACTGCTAAGCGTTTAGTTAATTCAAATTTTAGTCTTTTTAATGACGATGGAAAAGTTATTGATAGGTATGGGAAAAAGTGTATACTTCTGCAACTTTGTCAGAATTTTGAATTGTCGGGCTTATATGTTGGCATGTTCTGACAAATTGTTGAAGTATGAGGAATGTTTTATCTACATTTTTTTGCGAAGAAAAATCTCTGGATAACAAAAATCTTTTCGGGACATCTGCTGCTGACCTGTTCAAGTCCAGGATTAGGGTAAGGCCATGCAGGAACTCAAGCATGTTTTTGTCTCCTGTGTACCCAAATTCCAGAGGAATTACCCTGCCAAATCTGCCTTTGTTCACAGGCAGACTTGTCAACCTTCCAAAGGTAAGGAGTCCAGGTGTATTCCTCCTGCTAAGTCCACTCAGACTCCTACATCTCAGAAGCCTTCTTTTCAGGACAAACCTATTTTTATTTGACATTTTGCCTCCTGTTCCACTCGGCCAGGTCCCCTTGTCTCTCTGCCTTTCTATGTCTCTCCCAAATTGGCAACATCACCTCAGACTCTTGAGTGTTTGTAATTTGATAAGGGTATTTCATGATGTGGAAATGCCCCCCCCCCCATAGGCATTATGCAGACTCCTCCAGACTAACTCTCTCTTTTCTCAGAGGTTTTGCAATCCCTTTTGGATCAGGGCAGCATTCAACATTTTCCACCCACACAAATGGAAGAGAGTTTTACTCCAGTATGTTTTTGGTTCCGCAAAAGGAGGGGACTTGGAAACTAATTCTGTTCCTGCCTCTCCTTGACACTTTTCAAAGTCTCTTCTTTCAGGATGGTGTGTTTTCAGTCTTTGTTTCCTCCTCTTCTTCCCCAGACCTTCCTGTTCTACCTAGACCTTAAGACTCTGGCTAACAGTTATCAGATAACTCTTCAGGTAGGTTACATTCCTTCAGAGCACAATCTAGTGACAAGACTATCTGAGCAGGTCCAGAACACAGGTGCATGAATGGATTCTTCACAGGGATGTTTTCTTGGACATTGTCCATTGGTTGTGTATTCCTCAGATAGATCCTTTTGCCTCCCCTCTAAACAGACAACTTCCTCTATTCTGTTTGAGAGTACCAAGTCCTCTGACTTGGAGAGTGGGCATCCTGTCTTTTCCTTGAAAGGGAATGTTTCTGTATGCCTTTCCACCCCTTCCTCTGCTGCCAGGAGTTCTGTACAAAATCAAGCAGGACTTTCCCAAAATCTTGTTGGTATCTTCCTTTGGCCAACACGGCACTGTTTTTCCCTTCTTTTTCATCTGCCCAGGGCAATCACCACAAATTACTTCACCTAGTGGATGTTCGCACACTAGACAAGGGGTTTCTTATCCATCCTCATCTGTCCACTCTTCAAATGACACTGTAGGTGATAGGGTTTTGATCTCCTTTTGGCACCTCTTTTTCTGAGGATGTGTTTCAAATTCTGCAGGAGACCAGGAAACTCACTAGCAGAAAATCATACATGTCTGTATGGAAAATAATTTTCTGTTTGGTGCTTCTCTTACTATCAGAATCCCTTCTCAGTAGAGGTTCCTCTGATTCTTTCTTTCTATCAGGCCCCCAAGAAAGCCTACTCCTCCTTCATGGGACCTCAATTTTGATCTTGAAAAATTGACTCCGCTCCTTTTGCACCTGCTAATTCACCTTCCTTAGATTGTTGTACTAGGAAAACTGCTATGCTGTTGGCTTTTACTTCAGCCAAGAGAGTGTCTGAGCTTCAGGCTCTTATGGCCATTCCTCCTTTTATAGTTTTTCACAGAGACAGGGTGTCCCTTTGTACTAGTCCTCCTTTTATACCCAAGGTGGATAATTAGTTGTCCCGTAATCAGTCTGTTCTACTTCCTTCTCTGCAGTCTGACAGTGAGTAGGCTTTCGACACTTAGACTTGCATATATAGCTCCGATATTATTTGGAGAAAACAAAAGTTATTTGCAAATCTAAGCAACTTTTTGTTTATTTTCATCCAAGGACTTTGAGTTTAGTTGTTTCCAAGCAAACCATGTTCTCCTGGATCCTCTAAAGCCATTTCCTTTTGTTATTCCTTTCATGGCAAATGTATTTTTGTCTGTAAGGACATAGTCTACTAGGGTGGTTGCCTCTTTTGGTACATTTTTTCAAGGGTTTGGACACCAGTTCCATCCTTGAAGCTGCTAATTAGTCCTTTGTTCATACTTTTACTAGGCATTACAAATTGGATGTTGCTTTCAGGGCCAGGACAGGTTTTGCCGTGTCTATCCTCCATGGGTTTGTAGAGGGCTTTTCTGAGCCTTCCTCTTCCCAGTCCTATTCTAAGCTGTCGTCATGTCCCCTCAGTGAGATATATGCAACAGTGATATGGAAGGACATAGTGCAGTGGTTTAAAATTTTCCCCCTCTGTTATGGGTGTTGCATATGTTTTTGTTATCCTCCTAGCCAAGGAGCTCTGGTTTCCTTTTCCTACTGAACTTTTTTTTTCTTCTGGATGTACGGGTTCTATGTTGACTTTAAGGGTATTTTGATCCTCCTAGGGTAATTCAGTTCTGAGTATTTGCATCTGTACATCACTTTTATGCCCTGTGTTCTTTAAGGGAACAAACAGCACCTATAAAATCCAAAGGCTTTGGTATACTGTCCGTTTGTTGGGCTATCCTTGACAGGTGATTCTCTTCTATGAAAAATACTGCAACAGTGAAAAGGAACATCTACTGTTATGGAAAGATTTTATACTACTGTACTATCTACTTGCATAACTGTACTTTTTTATTTTTATTTTACATTTGATTACTGGACTGTTACACTGGTTACAACTGACTATTTTGCCTGGGTTGAAATTGTGTTTTTTTTTGTGAATTAAGAGGCTGTAAGCTGTACATATTAAAAGCAGAAATTAACTATATATAACAAAACTGCACATTTGCAATTAATAGCTGTAGCAACAGTTATGAGAGTAATTCAAATGCAATTCAAATGGTTATATTTTAGGTTTACATCATGGTGGAAATGCTGTGGAGTAATGACAGTCAGGGTAGGGGAGTTAGGACATGTTAGTTGTAGAGTGCTCTTCGAACTATCTGGAGATATACAGAGCTAAGTATATTTGTCTGACACTTCAGAGTTGTGTACTGTTAATTGTTGCTTGACTAATTTTATATCATTGCTGGCTGACTTCAGAGTTGTGTACTGTTATATTTGCTTCACTGTATAGCTTTTCAGATCTGCTGAAGGTGTTTTTCCCCACCTCCCCCTATTTCTGCTGTGTCTTAAGTTGGTATAACTGTTTTTTCATCCTGTGTTATCTATCTCAAAGATTACTTGCATAAAATTAGACCCTGTTAGTAACAGCCTGCATGTCATTGCTGGAGCCTTCCTGTGTCCTGACAGAGTGCTCTTCAAACTATCTGGAGATATACAGAGCTAAGTATATTTTTCTGGCACTTCAGAGTTGTGTACTGTTAATTGTTGCTTGACTAATTTTATATCATTGCTGGCTGACTTCAGAGTTGTACACTGTTATTTTTGCTTCACTGTATAGTTTGTCAGATCTCTGCTGAAGGTGTGTTTCCCCTACCCACCCCCCCTATCTTGTTTAAATTTGGAGGCTTTTGCAGTTGCCCACCCCCACTGTAGATTTGATCTGGGACACTACCCCCAGTCCCATCTCTTTACCTCATTCTACCTAATAGACTCCTTCTGCATTTGTTTTTAGTCATTTTTAATTTAATTGCATTTTTTAAACTGTTTGGTCTAACATTGCTACATACTCAAGTGCGCTAGCTTGCACTGCATTTGAATTGTTTTTACTGCTGTTTTAGCTACTTTTCTTTATATGTAAAAAAAAAAAAAAAAAAAACTCTAAGCCTGTTTCCTACCTTTCCTGTAACTAGTGTAGTCCAGATTCAGATGTGCTGTATCCAGGACTGTATGTAAGCTTCTGAGCCCCCCAAGCTTTCTGTGTTGGAGGGAAGCCTTCTAGCTTATCAGTGGGATTGGTAAGCACTAGGTAACCTGTCTACCACATAAGGAGTGGTTCTGGCCCGGAAATTGTAGTTATTGGTCGTTTGGTCAGTTTTTCCATCTCTCTCAACTTTCTGATTTAAAAGCCCACATTTGCACTTGTTTCCCCCCTTTCCTGTAACTAGTTTAGTGCAGATACAGATTTGCAGTTTTAGCACTTGAATTTGCTTATTCGTGATCAGCACTTGTTCAGAACTTGTTGTAAGCACTAAATAAGCTACTAATTGCTACAGCACTCAACCTTCCTCATTACCTAGAGGAAAACAGTTTTGGTACTTACTTTCCTCATTTGCTTAGAGAAAAACAGCTCTTGTACTCACTTTCCTCACTTATCTAGAGGAAAAGAGTTTTTTTATTCAGGCATGTCCAAGGGTCAGCTCCCAGTGTTCTCCTGTCTATCTGATGAATCTGGGCATCTTGAGGCAATGTAAAAATTGCTTCATGTACACAGACAACCCTTTACTCCTACCACCCAACCTGTGAGAGATGCACTTATCTAGCCAAACTGTGGAGGTAAAGCTCTCTCCAACCAAGACTGAACATGACAGTCAAGAGGAGAAGGTAAACACTTGCACCACACCACATTCATCACAGTCTCACTAAGTCTACTCTACCAAAATCCACACACAGAAACACAAAAACATTAGCAGAGGCTCTCAATAATAATCTGTTCCAGCAACAGAGACCTCCAAAGCAGAAATGCAAGCAACCTCCACCCCCCCCAACACAACCCAAATGACACATAGCCCGCAGACTCAACCACAGCCAGTAAGGCAAAACAACGTACTAGTCATAGGTGACTCTATAGTCAGGCACACTGACGTCCCACTCACCAGGCTAAACAAGGAGAAGGTTACTGTCAGCTGCCTTTCGGGTGCCAGGATCCGCCACATAACCCACACACTCAGGTCACTCCACAACAAGTACAAATATGACTCTGTCATTGTTGATGTGAATGACCTGAGACGTACCTCCCTGGACTACATGAAAAGAGAAATGGAAGAGCTCTCTGATCTTGTAGCCCAGGCAGGTATGACCCTAGCCCTGAGTAGCATTCTGCCATCATCCAGAATGATACCGCAGTACAAGGACAAAATGATTGACTTCAAAAATTGGCTAAGCTTCTGGTGTCATTCTAAAGGGATCCCAGTACATGTCTGCCTGGGATGACATGGTCGACAGACCACGATGCTTTGCCAGAGATGGCCTGCACCTGTCACCCCTGGGATTATGGATACTGGCTAAGGTTCTTGCCGCCCCTATAGTGCCTTTTTTAGGCAAAGTTCAAATGACAAGTTCACCACAGTAACAGGAACAGGCAAGCAAAAACTGAGGGTGATGCTACTCAATGCTAGAAGTCTAAATCTCAAAATGCACTCACTCGAGGCACTCCTTAAAATGGAGAACATCGATATCTGTGTAGTGACTGAGACCTGGTTCAAGGCTCCAGAGAGCACCCCTCCACTACCAGGCTATGACTCATACCACACTTTTCAGCCATGTAACCTGGACCACAACACCAAAGGTGGAGGTGTGTCCATATTCATTAAGGATATCCACACCTCCAGGCTTAGGTGCTCAGCATAATGCATCCGAGGTTATCCAAGTATAACTAACTCTGGGCAAAGCTGCCATCCAAATTGTAGCTTGCTACAGATCTCCCACCATGCCCCAGGATTCCCACTCCTCTTTTCTTGATGTATTAGAAAATATTAGGGGTCAACCAAACACCCTAATAATGGGCAATTTTAACTACCCCACCATTAACTGGGAAAACTACTCATGTACCAACTCCTTCACTCAATGCTTTCTGGCACTTCAGTGCCCTGGATCATCTTATTCACACCTCCACCAGGGGCAACAATGTCCTAGATCTAGTCATTGCTAGCATGAATGACCGGTGTTCCACACCTGAAGTCAATGCCTCATTGGTTTGATCCGACCATAAGTTAATCACCCTAGATATCCACATCCTGCCCCCACCCCCCATTAAGGAAACCACAGTAAAACATTTCTCCAAAGCCAACTTCATGCTTCTTAAGACAGAAGTAGTGAATGTCATGACACCCATGCAGATGGACAGTACAGTTACAACTACTGAATCCTACACAATTGCATTTATAAGTACTTACACGAGTGCATGGATCGTGCTATCCCAAATAGAACCAAGACACTATCCTCCAAAAAAAGGAAGCCAATCGTGTGGTCCCCTGCCAATAAAAAAAACTGTACAACAGAAGGAAGAAACTGTTGCAAAAGAGAGTAAAATCCCATGAGTGGAGGAGCTCCCTGGTCAGCCTCAGTAAGAAGCTGCGATCCCTCATAAAATCCTCCAAAGCTAGTTACGAAAACCAAATCGCCACTGATTCTAAGGATAACCACAAAGCATTCTGTAGCTATGTCAAGAATCTCAATGGCAACGCTCAGATCTGCTCTGAGTTACAGCACAATGGCACTAAATATACAGACCCAAATGATATTGCCAACATCCTGGCAGATAGGTTCAGTGCTAACTTTACCCCCCTCTCAGATTCTAAAGGGCCCATCTCTATACCAGAGGATTGCAAAGTTCCTGTAATCATGGCTGCACAGGTAAAAACCACACTCTCCAAAGCCAAGAACACAGCATCCATGGGACCAGACAACATCCCAGGCTGCGTTCTACATGAACTACAGAATGAACTGGTACCCCATCTAAGTACCATGTTCAATCATAGCCTCACCTCAGGCTTTGTGCCCACTGAATGGTGCACAGCGATGGTTATCCCACTCCACAAAGGGGGAGCCACCAATGACCCCAGGAACTACTGCCCCATTAGCCTGATGAGCCTGGTCTGTAAGGCCATGAAACATATCTTCATGGAACTTATAAACAAAGACATTGGTAATCTCCAAACTTTGGACTCCACCCAGTTCGGGTTTGTAAAAGGCAGATCATGTCTCCTAAACCTGATAGACTTTTTTGAATCAGTCACCAAAGCCGTAGACGAGGGTAAGCTGGTTCACACTGCCTATCTAGATCTTGCCAAGGCTTTTGACATCATCCATCACTCTGGAATTATAGATAAACTCACTAAACTAGGTATAAATCCCTATGTCACAAGATGGGTTGTCAACTGGCTCAATGACAGAACCCACAGTGTGAAAGTACCAGACTCCAAATCTGACTTCAGACCAATGACAAGTGGAGTACCACAGGGTTCAGTCCTGGGTCCTCTCCTGTTTGGTATCTACTTCTCTGAAGTACAGGCTAACACAGAAGGTCTTTGGATAATGAAGTTCACAGATGACTGCAAACTAGGAGCCATAATCGAACCTCCTAACAATGTGGACATCCTACAAAAGGGCCTCACTGAGACAGATGCCTGGTGTCAAAGCCATGGTCTCAAGCTCAATGCCAACACGTGCATTGTCAACCCCTTTGGTAAAAAATCTGTACCCATGAACTACAACATAGGCGGTAGTATACTTAACACCAAAAGTGTGATAAAAGACCTTAGGACACAGGTGGACAGTAGTCTCTCCTTTGATAATCACATCACTGCAGTAGTCAGGAAATCTTTCTGCATGGCACACCTCATCAGAAAAGGTTTCTCATCCAGAAAAAGACGTCATTGTTCCCCTCTACTCATCACTCATTAAACCCGTTATAGAGTACAATAATGCCCCTTTTGGTATGTACCTCACAAGACATCTACAACAACTGGAAAGGCCGCAGAAGTACCTCACAAAGAGGATTACCGGTCTCAAACAGATGCCTTATGCAGACCCTCTCAAAAAACTCCAGCTTTACTCCGTCGAATATCGCCTACTCAGAGGTGATCTCTGCCTAACATACAAAGCTATGTCAAACCCAGAGCTGTTGGATATGCTCCACTTAAAGAAATCCCAATCCCTCCGAGCTACACGCTCTAGGGACCCAAACCTTGTCACCACAATAAACAGAACATGTCAGAGGGATAGATTCCTGTCCCAGAGACTTTCTATACTCTGGAATAAACTACCTATCTATATCAAACAAAACTCCTCATTAGCACTCTTCAAGAAAAATCTTGATGATTGGATGGGAAATAGGACATTCACCCCGGGGATCACTTCTGTGGCTCTGCTCGACAGTGGCACAGGAAAATAATTTTCTTGGGTGGCAAAAGCCAGGTACCTTTTTGGCTGGGCTTGTATAGTCCCTAGGGCCAATAGCCTAGTATCTACCTATGAACTTATGAAGAGAGTAATGCTAGAAGTTGAGAGGCAGTTATGTGATGTGTCCTGATGTGTGGCAAGTGCAATTTGACTTGTGGAAGATTTTTTTTTTTTTTTTTAAGTTCAACTCTGAAGGTGGGGAATGAGATTGTAGTTCTTTCAGGTGGTTGGGAGGGGGTTCACATATTTTAGGAACAAGGATGGAGAAAGAGTGGTTGATGCAGTGTAGCCTGGTTTATAGGGGTTAGAGTGGGGGAGGAGAGTGTTTGGGAGAAGTGTCTGAGGTTGCAGTGTGTGTTTTGTATAGCGTTTCATAGCATGCAGTGGGAATGAGTTAGGCTGGAGAAGTTTGATGATGGGAAAACCTAGTAGCAGGTCTTCTCTGTGCTGCACTGGGAGACATTTGGCTTTTTTGCGGCTGAAGCAGTGGTGCTCACAGCAGTGGCCTTAGGTCAACTGGTGCCCTGGACAAAAGGGCTCCATGGCGCCCCCACCACACTACCTGGTGCCCCCATCCTGGTCTAACTACATCAAATAATTACTAGAAACTTGTCCCTTCTAGGCGGCCGCCTAGTTGGCCTATGCCTAAGGCCGGCTATGGGTGCTCATTAGAGATCGAGTTAGTGATGAAGTGACAGATTTTGTTGTCGGTTGTCTGTAGTGTAGAGGAGTTTTATAAATATAAATAAATTAAGCTCGGAGTAAAGCAGAAAATTTAACAAAAGCTATATAACATTCTTTTGGTTGAGTATAAATACATTTGGAATTTTGCAGATGTAAAGTAAACTTTTAAAGTGTAAATCAGTGACAGTAGTTGATAACCATTGTCACAGTAGCAGTTGCAGGTAGATTTTGAAATTAGATGTTTTTAGGAAAGTTTTTAAAGATTTTTAATAGTTTCTTGCTTTTTGATTTCAGCAGACAGGTGGTTTCATGTCTCAGGCTTGAGATGAAGCACTTTCTCGTAATGCAGTTTTGAGTAGTACTCTAGCAAGGGAAAAATAGCTGTCTTGTGTGAGCTTTAATAGTTACAGGAGTTGTCTTGTTTGGATAATTTCCATCTCAGAGGTGGGCAGTAGCCTTGTCTTAGCACTTTGTGAATTAAAATGCATTGTAGAAAAGTGGTCCTGTTAGTCACTGAAAGCCAGTTAGTGTTTTTGAGTAACTTTCAGTGTTCTATTAAGGGGTCTGCTGTAAGGATATATCTGCAGATGTTCTCTACTATTTGTATACTCTGAGTATTCTGAACAGAATAGAGAACGAGAAAAGTGAGCCCATATTCTTATTTAGGTAGTAAGACATTCTTAGCAATGGCTAATTGAACTTTTGGACATCGAAGATGACTAATTTTATAACAGAGCTTCTGTTGAACTAGGACTTTGTTATTATTTGTATTAGGGTAACAAGACACAAAGGAGAGAGTTATCTCTGGTATTAAGCAAAGGTGTCTTTGATCTGTGACACATGGGATTTATTATAATTTGTGGAGTAGTAGCAAGTTTTCTTGTGGTGAAGACCATAACATTGGTTTTCTTGGGTTGATTAGAAGCATTTTACAGCGGGTCATGTTGTATAGTTGAGGGAATTTATCTTTTCTCTTATTATGTAGGTTAGTGTGGTTTGTAATGGCTTGTAAGAGAAGTATGTTGTCAGCACACACGACTAGGTTAAGGTTTGGAAGATGTAAGGGCAGGTCACTAATAAATAGTGAGAGGATTGGCAGCCCTAGGACTGATCTGTAGATTGAGTATGCCCACAAGGCAAGGAAATAGAGACATTGTTGTACACCTGGAAAGATCTCTTTTGAAGGTAACTTTGAAACTAGAGAATGGTGTTTTCACAAATGTTTAGATGCTTAAACATACTGTGACGTAGATGAGATTAACTGTTTCAGATGCCCTGGTCATATCTACAAAGAGACCTGCTGTGATGTACCTTTTGTTCAACATAGAGTAAATGGTATCTGTGCCCATTAAAAGCGATATAAAGGTGCTGAAGTATTACAGAAGCAATGCTGAGCATCTGACAGCAGGCCATAGCTATTAATGTGATTCAACAGTTGTTTGTATGGTAGCTTTTCAAATGTCTTTTTAGGGGGCACAATTTAGAGCTGGGCATGTAATCCTTTAGATCTGTGGGTTTAGCAATTTTTGGAAGTGGCAGTATGTATGCTTAAAGGCAGCTCACATTAGAGACAGGTTAATGATATGAGTTAAGGGGTTTAGCATTTTTTTTCATTTGCAGGTTTTATGAATGAAGGATGTAGAAGAGGATGGATCACCCTGTGTACATGTGGTTTGGTGAAGTGAGGGGAAAGTTATTTTAAGTTCTTTTTGGTGGACTACTGATAATATTCATCATCACTGGCAAATAACGGGTTGTTTGTGAGTGGGGGATAGTTGGATGATGGGAAGTTTTGCAATGTGTCTGTCATTTGTTTAATTTCTTTCCAGAATAGATTAGGTTTTGACCAGCTAGCTTCCTAAGTTACATACATTTTGTTGAATTGGTCTCTCTTTTTATTTAAAATGTTTAGATAAAGTTAGTTATTTAGAAGATCCCTTTTCCAAGCTCATTTCCAAGGGGATGTTTGCATCACAAATTGTCTTCCACTGACATAAGATCATTTTTATATTCTTTGAATCAGAGTGGTATTCCTATTTGTCTTATAGTGAGAAGGGTTTGGTTTATGGCTTTAAGTGGTACTTAATGGACTAGTATCTGAAATAATTATGTAAGTAACAGGCTAGTACAGATGTAATGAGTTAATTTGGATTGTGGTAATCTGCATAGAGATGTTGTCATAAGATAGCTTTTAGAGAGCCTAAGTTTAGTAAATTATGAATAGATGAGAGTAAAGGAAAATAGAGAGAAAAAGTAAATACGTGCCACCAGTTAATCTTGCAGGCATATCTGTTGTCCAGGTTGTATGACGGAGTGAAGTCTAATAAAAGACAAACTGCCACCAGGACTGTAATGGAATTTTCTGATTTGTGATTAACGTAGGTGAAAAGGTAGGAAGGGGGCAAATGTTAAAAGAGCAGGTGATAGTCATTGAAATAAAGCTTAAAGCTAAAGTAATTATTACTGTGGACCAGATTTTAAGGTTCTAGAGTAAAGTCTGGAAAAGAGGCCTATCTGCCACTTAGACTTATGAAGTTAACGTGGTTAGTGGGTGCAAGTTTGTTAAGAATTTGCCATGAAATGAGAGCTGCAATACCACACAGGATCCAAGAGAAAGGTACTGAGAGAAGCAGTGTTCCTTGACCCATGGACAAGATGTGTGAAACAAGCTGGTAGCTGCAAGGAATACATTTGTAAATCAGAAGGTGACAAATTAATAAACATTAGAATTTAGAGCTAGTTGTAGAAGGATAGTATTAAATCATAAATTTAGCCTAACTTCCACTTAGGCTTCTCCTTTAAGTCTCCTAAATTAGCATATCTGCCAACTAGCCTGAGAGGAGGATGTTGTTATAGGCAAGAGTAAGAGCCTATTCGCCCTCTAGGCTGTAGAGCAGAGTTAAGGGAACAGCTAATCTGCCACCTAGGCTCTGTATGATAGCATAAATAGAACATTGTAGTGAAGGTAATATAGTCAAGTGAAAGGCTGAAGAGGAACTAATGTGGGTAATGGTCTGTGCGCTACGTGGTCTGTGTAACACTAGGCGCAGTGTAACAAAATATGAATGATGTAAGTCTGTCCTTATTGGGATGAATTAGGAGGAGGGGAGTATGAATAATTTTAAGCAGTTTTTGATAAAGACTACTCAGAAAAGTAATGCTTAGGGGAAACTGGAATGCAAAACTGAAAGGTACATGGGCGAAACTGAGTACATACAGGACATAGTAGTCATGTTAAATTGGGGAAATTAGAAGCAGCTGAACTTTAAGAAAGAAGGGGAAACTAGTGAAATAGGTTGAGAATTTCAAGTATCTAGGAGGTAAGGATGAGGGCAATGGAAGTCTAAATGAAGAGAGGGCAAAGATAGAACCAAAGGTGCTGCAGCCAATTGGCAGAAAGTGCCAGGGGTAGGACAGAAAATGCCAAATAAACTGGAAAAGGAAGACGTATAAAGCAGTGGTCCAAGCAGTACTTCTGCATTGGACAGAAACCTGGGCAGTGAAGGCAGAGCAGCTGATGAAGCCAGAGGTGAGGGTGACAAAGTGCTTGAGATGAATAGTAAGATGTACAAGGTAGGGCACATGAAAAAATGAGACCATCAGATCAGAGGTCAAAGTAACCCAAGTTGTAGAGAAGGTCAAGTGATTAGATGATTATGGTCTGGTCACATATGCAGGAAAACAAAAGATGATATGGTAAGGCAGGTATGGGAGAGTGAGGAAGAAGGCAAGAAGAGAAAAAGATGGCCAGTGATGAATGGATTGTGTAAGAGAAGACATGTGACCATCAATAATGACTGTTGAAGAAGGTAGGCGAGTGGCCCGAACTAAGCTAGGTGACTACAGTTAATGCAGGCATCCCGATCCCCATACAAAATGTGAAAAAATGGGTAAATTATGATGATCAGTAGTTGTCAGAGTGGCAAAGCACATTTCCCTTTTATGCATTTTGCTTATCCAGGCACTAACGTGAAGCAAGGGAAGAGAAACTCCCTTCCAGATTATTTGCCTCCTAGTTGAGAAAGCTTTTAGAATGTAGAGCAGTTGTTGTGGTTGGAGAGGCAGCACGTCTGCAGAAATCAAAAAGTGGAGGGGATTGGACAAAGGGAAAAAAAACATTAAATGAAGCAGTGGTATGCAGCCAACATGATTATGTTTCAGAAGCAGACTGTCGAAGAATGAGACTTCAGTTAGTTGTTTTACTGTTAGCTGACATTTTCCATGTGTGAAATCAGGAATTAAATAATTGAAGACATCTGTTGTAAATAAAAACTACATTAAAATTTTGATAACATCTCTTGTCTTATTTTGTCTCTTAAACAGATTTGGTAAAAAGAAGGAAGACAAAGTAGTAAAAGTAGAACAGAAGGGACTGCCTAAAGGAGGAAAGGCAGAGGTACTGAGTGAAGGTGACCTGGAGAAAATGAAGGAAGAAAGGGAAAGGTAAGGTGTAGTGACTTACTGCTGTTCTCTAAACGAAAAAATTATGCTGTCAGTAGGATGTCTGTTGTATACTCCATCTTGGCATATTAATGCATTCTAAATGTTTCCTTGGAAACAACTTACGTAGTAGTGGTAAAATCAATTTAACAGTGTGATTATAAATAATAATTTAAATTGTGCTGACTGTGATCTGCTTTTGAATAGGAAAACATGTATTGAAAAATCTTGTGGTAACAGGATGAGATTCCCGCAGAGTCATACTGCCTCCAGTTAACAAACTTCTTTCAAACCTGTTGCATTATAAAATTTATTTGCAAGACCTATGTATTATTTATGGTAAGCCGCAATGTAAGACAAGTTACAGAGAACTTTTTGCTTGGGGTTATTGGAAGATATATAGCATGATACATGGTTGGGTGGCCTACAAAAGCTAAATGTTACTGTCTTACAGATCAGTTTTTTAGGGGTTTAAATTACCGGTTATTGTAATGCTTCACTGTTTTTTTTTTTCCTAGTGATAGGCTAAAACTTTTTTCAAGAGTTGTTTTGACAAGTGGCATAAATCCCTCAGCAAGCTATATCTGTTTATTTGGAAAAAATATCCACTTGGAATGTTTACTGAAAGGGTGGGTGCATGTTAGCTAAATCAAAAATGTTACTACTTAGCCAGCTTTGGGTTGGCAGTAATCCTCAAGTTTTATAATACTTCATATTTCATTTTTAACTCCCATTTCCAGTCTCTTTTGTAGCTTAATAAATATGCACCAGGCAGGTGGAAAGCCTTTTAAGGGCCATACTTCACTAGGATGTTTTGTTGCATTCAGTTACCTATAAAGAAGCACCCTTTGCTGGGGAGTTCTTTGGTAGGTGACATTCTGTCTTAGGGGCATTCATCCACAACCCCCTTTTCACACATGAGGTCATAGTGTGAATTTAACAGTGACAGTCATCTAGAACCAAGGTTCACATCACCATGTGGCTATCCCTGCCAATGGATGTTATTCTGTACCACACACTGACGGACACAGACACACACATACAAATACACCCCTATGGCCAGTTCAGTGTGTCCAGTCCACCTACCTTTTATCAAAATGTTTTCTTCCACATAACTGTCCCAAATCTCTCTTATCAAGGCATACCATTTCAGTAGCTGTATATTTACTCACCTGCACCAAATACCCATTCACCAAATGACTTGTGATATGTGACAGTTTTTAAGAGGCTTCCTTTCACCACTAAATTTAGCAGTGGGTGAAGATGTACCAGCTTGAAAGCATGTTTATCTAGTGTGATTTATTTTGCAGGTAGTATTTATCTGAAAAACTTTGACAATTTTGGAAAGATCTTAAAAGCTCAGCTGAACAGGCTGTATGAACCTTAGAGATGTTATTGCTAACATTTTCCAGGCAATATGTGACTGTCCTGTCCTTGAATACGAAATAAAAAAAAATCATTCCTCTCTCGTTACAGTGCTGAAGTATCCACCCCCTTTTTTCAGCTTCAGGTTGCCTTATTCATTATGTTAATGCAAGGTGGCAGAAGCAGAACAAAATCCTGGCCCCCCAAAAAAGATGTTCTGTAGTGATCCATTCTGTTTTCCTATTCCCATATGACTTCAAGGGCAGCACAGTGACTGAAGGGTCAGCAGATAGCATTGTTGCCTCACAGCAAGAGGTTTTTTTGGTTCGATTCTCAGCTGGGGTGCCTTCTGTGCAGAGTCTGCATGTCCTCCCTGTGTTTTGCTTTTGTTTCCTCCCACATTCCAAAGATATACAATAGGTGGATTGGAGACACTAAATTGGCCATAGATGTGAATGTGTGGTATGGAAGAACAGCCATGGCAGGGCTAGCCACCCAGTGGTGTGAATCTTGGGTCTAGATGATTATTACTGTTAAAGTGACACCCTAACTTCATGTGTAAAAATTGGGGAAAAGGGGTTATGGATGGATGTCAGCAGTCTGAGGCCATTCCTTGACCCTCGAATGATGTCACAAATGTAATTTCAAAACTGCAGGAAGGTTTTTTCATGAGAAAGTCAGCAGTTTTTTGCATTTTTAAGGATAAGGTGGTATGGACAAGTTCGCTATGCAGTGACAGGTAGTATCCCATGTGCCAGTAATTCTTCCATGCCATGTACGTTCCAAGTGCTTATGTAAATACTTGTTGATTTGCTCCATGACTGACTGACACAAAAAATAATTCTGGTTTTGATAGGTAGAAATCTTAACAATCTGTTGGGAAAGATATGATTGTTGATGTATATCTATATCAGTATATCTATCTATTTATATATATATATATATATATATATATATATGTGTATGTGTGTGTGTGTGTATATGTGTATGTATGTATGTATACACATATATTACACATATATAGCTGTCCAAATATTGGTCAAAACATCCATCCTTTAAATGGCATTTGATCAAACACTATTTGTTGTTCAGCAACCGACCAAAAACCAACATAAAAAAATAGATATTTTTTGAAAGGGGGGGCACACCATGCTACCTTCCACACCCCTTGCTAATTATATATTCTTACTTTGAGATCCTACTTTGGGGAATGGGAAATATCCCAATCCCCGCTCTACTAACAGCATAGTCATACCTGCAGTTTTTTGGGTCTGACAAGTTGTCATTCAATAACTTGTAGGTAACCTGTATCCAATAAAAAAAGGAAAAAAAAAAAAAAAAAAAAATATATATATATATATATATATATATATATATATATATATATATATGTGTGTGTGTGTGTTTGTGTATGAATTTGTAACTTAATTCTGTTGTCTTTTGATTGAAAATAATTATTTATCACCAGAATCTAAGCAGCTGTGCTTTTCTTCTGATGAATTGATTCAACCTTTGTCCCTTCAACGCTCCTTTACTGCTCTAGTTTTGTATTGTCTTAATATTTCCTTGTGTCCCACCAATATTTGCTTAAAACCTTATGCTGTTTTTGCCTTTTTTGTTTCCGTCATTAATTTGAATCTTTCACCCATTGCTAGTCTCGCCATCATTTGTCCTTTAACATGTGCCCTTTCCGGTTTCAGACAGTCACCCCAACATTATTACCATCTTCACTGGCCCCTTGCACCCAATTAGTTGTAACTGCTCACTGTTATAATGATAAATTGACATATGACTGGGATGACTGCCATAATGTTGGTATAGTTCTCATGCTGATTCTTCATAGTGATAATTTGATAGCACAGCTATAATTCTGTGAAATGCCTTGCTTCAGTTCACTGCATAAAACACACTGCCTGGCATTATTTCTTCTTTCTTTTGATACACACACTGATGCCTTGTAAGCTGTTTGCCCTTTAATGATTAAAAAGTTCTTTACACTGTTACTGGGATAGTCAGGTAACAATTTAATGCCATTCATGTCCCCTGTCTCTCTCTCTGTCTTGCATTCCTCTTAGCTCTGGAATTCTCTTTGCGCAGCTTGACCTTTGAGTCTGTGTGTATGCTGTGCGATTTTGATTTTTTAATGACTTCAGCCTTCACATCTGCAGTAAGAGTGACATTTAGATCTTTTTCCTTCAATCAACCATTCTGCGACCCAGGCTAGAAAATAATCACCAGAAAGTGAAATAAAAACAAACTACTGTATTTTGATTGAAGATTATTAGGGATGTGATTGTCCCTTAGTCCTCTGAGAACACAGCAAGATTGTTACTGACTGTGTCTTGACACTTGATTAATCAGTGTTGCTCTAATGTGCACTGCATTAACCTGTGAGCAGTGATTTCAGCTAAACCAGGGGAGAATGGAACTGCATGGCAGGACACAGAGAAATATAACACAGTCATACTGCACTTATGATCAAACATTTTAATTGCACCCTGAAACAACAAACTTAAAATTTTCAAGTAATACGTGGCAAAATCAACTTCATGGTATTTCTTTTATATTATCTTTTATCTGCGGATTCAAAAAAATAAGAAACTGTTACAATAATTATAACAAACTCTTAAAGAGAAATGTAAACATGCATTGCAGAAGTATTAGAAGGTTTTCGGCAGTGACAGTTACTCCTTAACAGTACTGAAGTCATGTTGGGGGTATTGGGTTTTGAGAGAATGCATGCGCATATATAAATATTCTCCTGAAGTGTGGCATCCCTTGAACTCTGAAGTCTTCTTGGCAATAGGCTTCCCTACTTCCTGCCTCTGCACCTGCCACACACTGCTTTGCTTATGCTAACAATGTGTTGCCAGGTTGGTTCACCCACAGCTGAGCACTAGTGTGAGAAATTACAAGGTCTTCATTGATATTTGCCTTGCAAATCTTGAATAGTTTTACCTCTGATAGCCCCACTGTGACAACGTGTGGTTTGTCCCCATCACTAGCTAGACGTCTGCATGCTTGGATTCCCACCTCAGTGACTTGTCCATGGCCTTGAGTTTCTGAAACGTTTGATCATACCACATCCATGACATGCCCACCCCCACACTTTGGCAGTCTCTGAAAGAAGTAAACTATGTAATCATACGAACACTGTGCTGCAAGTCCCTCAAATTCCTCAAAGGTGAATGTTCTAAGTTACATAAACCCAGACACCCAGCTGTCCTAGTTACACACCCTCCCCTGGGCAGTTTTCTTTTCCCAGCACTGCTGTTGTCATGTCCATACTTGACTGCATGTCAGGACCCCTGATCCTGTGTACAAGTGTAGCATCTATCAAATTGAATACATCTACAATCTCAGCCTTCCAGATCGTTTCTTTAACTGACATGGCACATGCACAGTCAGATGAAGATAATTTATAGGCACTTTGTTGTCTGCATTTATTTGCTGACTGCTCAACCCAAAAACAGATTCCATGGGGTTCAGCACCAAGCCATCGCCGTACAGGTGCCCACGTGAGAAGGGTCAGTTCCAAAATCAGTTCTGCATCTGATGTGGTTGAGATGTTACTAATGTCCCATATTGCCCAGTGTTCGTCCCATTACCACTCAGTCTTGCTGCCATCAGTTCATTTTAGCCCTCCCTGAAAACTTTTTCCCTGAACTGGCACCTGCCCTTTCCTTATAACTTCAGGTTCTGGTTTGGGTATAATGTTAGAACAGTACCTCGCACTTAGTTCTGTGCAACTATGGGAGTGTCAGCACTGACTAACAGGGAAAATGGTCATGGAAACTACAGATGACCGGCAGGCATGCTAATTCGCATGTCACATCATGTCTGCATTACTGACAACTGCATATTGCAGATTGACTCAGATAGTAATTTCAAACCTGTAACGTTTCTACACAGAACTGTTATAAAAACAACGAAAATTAATCAAACAATGTTGCCCTTATATGAAAATGGCAGGAAACGCAGATCAGTAATCTGCCAACATTTTGCCTGTGTGTACCCATACTCAGCTCATGACACACTTATGTCATGTCTGTAAGCAGCAGCAATGTCTGATTTTTCAACGAAAACTTCTCCTTACAATGGGGGAACAACGGGTTCCTGCCCTTTCAAATGCATGTCACTGTTTTTAGTACTGCTTTGTAGTCATTTCATGACTTTCTTAGATAATGTGTGTGATTTTATTTGCATGCCACTCACTTTGTGTGAAATATGCATCTGGTAGCTCATTCAGAAAAGTTGTTTATAATTAAAAAGGGCCATTTTCACTTCATGAAAATGTTATGTTTTACTTTAGCTGGTGCTTAACACAATCTGTCAGTGTATAATGTTATAATGGTAGCTCATTTAGAAATGCTTTTATAATGCAAAAGGGCCATTCTCAATTTTTATGTTTATTTTAAACAAGTATATGTCATTACAGCAGTGACTCGTTCTTCCTTATGGACATCAATATCCATTTCAGCACAGAAATTAATATTCAGTAATTTCAACGGGACATCAGAAATTGCCGGGGTGGAGGTGTGGTTAGGGCGGGATTTGCCATTGCACATCCTGCGAGGTACTGTTCTAATATTATACCGTGGTTTGTTCACTGTACTGCCCAGGACCTATGGGCTGTTCCTCTGTTTTCTGTTTTTGGTCCATCTTCCTCAGTACAGCATTCATCTGTTTACATCCTACACCATATTCTGGGCCTCTGCTCGATGTGCTTGTGATGTCACTAATCCCTTGGCCCACAGCTTGAACTTATCCCTTTTTGCGGGTTATCTTCATCTCCTCATTTTGCTGAGGAAGAATTTCACTTGCTCCATAAGTGAGTTCCTTTTGTCCTGGTACTTGTCTGCCCTTGACATACCAGCAGAAGAAACAGCCTGTATTTGCTCAGTGAACATGGATAATGTACCCATCTATTGGCCCTAGCAGTGCATCCAGGTTCCTAGCATTAGCAAAGAACACAGAACCAATTATTCATATATCAACTAAGATACACGTGCTGCTTGTTAAACCACTGATGCAGCTTGGCAGCTCTGTCAGTGCCCCATCAGGTGCCCACATGTGGCCCAGCTCTCACAGCCTGTTCCTCTTTACTTTAATGTTCATTTAATTTCTCTCTTATGAATAAATATATTTATTTATTTTGCCTGGTATCATCCTTGCCTCTTGCTTTAACCTGTATGTCCTCTCTCATGTATGCTTACAAAACCTTTGGGGTAAAAAGATGCTGTTTAGCATCGAGTCTATGATCGCCTTCTAGAACTTGCATTGCCCTGGCAAACTCACTATGCTTTAGCTCCCCCTTAAACTGTACACCCCTCCCCCTTAACCAAATGAATTGCTTTTGTCCCTGGCTTCGCCATGGTGGTGTAAATGGCTGTAATTCCATGGGAATACCTGTGGATCTTGGATAGCTATAATGTTCATATCAGGTATAAAGTAACAGGGTCAAATCTCCCAAGTTTTCCTTAATTTATTTTTATTATAGTTCATTATGTGGTGGATACATGTATTGGCTTTTCATTTACTGCATCTCTCTCTCTCTGATTGTATGAGGATCAAGATTCAGGAGGAATTCCAGTCATAGGTAATGCCAACAGTAGCGGCAGATTCATATTGTTTTGTATTAACTAGGGAACTCCACTAACAGATTTGGCAACAGCATGTATTTCTTAAAGGGTATAAAACCTGAACCGTCATGCCCCTCATTAATTAACAACTACAGTGTAACCAATTCAGGGAAACCCTAGGGGAAACCATGGCTTCAGTGAGGACAAATCAAGCTATGGAAAAAAAAAAAAGGGGGATGAACGCATTGTGGGATCATGTCCACTTGGAACGTATGCACAGCCCTATACTTAGACAGAAGATACTTAGTTGGTGCACTGCTTAGATCCATACCCCTCAACCCCTTAGTGCAAGAATCTGGAACAAAGCCCAAAACCACGGATTGCTCTTAATGTTGCTGTTATAACTTAGATGGTTATTAGACTAACTTTTGTTTTTGCAACTGGCATGCTTCTCTGAAGGAAATGAATTCTGAAATTCAGATGCCTGTCACTGTTTACTAAATGCAAAACTCAGATCCGTCAGCAAATGTGTGGACTTAGGCCAGCCTTAGGAGACAAAAATCTCTCAATTTTGCAAATTCTGGCAGTTGAGAAGTTTGCTTAATTCCTGTTTGTGTGCCTTTGGCTTCTTACTCTTATATAAATAATTATACAGGCACCTCAAACATGAACCCAGGCCCAGACAGATACACTTACCCAATCAAGACCAATAGCTCTCTCTAGCATAATAAGCAAGTTATGTAAACACACTATGGAAAATACACTGATTAATGTTTCTCCCTAAAGCTGCTGTTATGCTTTAGTTGTTAGTGATGTGATTATCTTTTGGGCAGAATGTAATGTCACATGGTAAGCAGTCTGCGCACAAATGTCTTCATATAACTGCTAGCGGCAAATCCTCCGTATCAAGCTAACGTCTTACTCCTTTCCTCTCTCTGCAAGATTACATGCCACCAGTTTCAGGGCGAATGTGACCACAAACAGCAAACTTTATATTTGATTGGAACTAGTACTCTTGGCCACCTCTCTTTGTCAGTACTCTGTTCTGAAGTTTTCTGCTCTTTGTTTTATTACATTTATTATTACTTTTATTTTGTTAATACTCCTGTAATCTCAGTATGCTGAGAGTTTGCATAGCTGCTGATAAATGAGCTCTAGTTGAAGCACAGTCATGAAGCTTTAATAAAAGTGTCTGATGCCCAAATCAGAGGGGTATACCAGCACAAGTGCAGCAAAAATCCAACTGAAGTATGAATAGGATTCAGTGCAGTCACCAAGTTAACCATCATCCTGTGTCTTTAAGCTGTGTGGGCATATGCCAGAGAAGCAGATGAAAGTACTCCTTGCATACTGTGTTCATGCTGGGGCACAGAATGTTGGTCTCTTAACCCAGGGAAAATGCTGCAGCAACAAGTGGCTCACATTGAGCTCTGACATGTTGCTAAGCTTACCGTACTGGAATAGTCCCCTGTTCAGAACCTGCATCTGATTGGGGAGACCTGAGCATGAGTATCTCACTGTATGAAGCACATCACCACTGTTGTGCAACCACTGTCACAGTCATCATGGTAACTCTCAATTCCACCAGCAGTCATTTACTACAACAGTGGACCTTAACCATCCAGATTGTGCTGACCAGCTTCTATATAAATATATTATATTTAAAACTGTGTATAGTACCTTGTATAAAGATGTCACTATATATCTGTGTAGATATATGTATGTGTGTGTATATGTATGTGTATATATATATATATATATATATATATATATATATATATATATATATATATATATACACACACACACACACACACAGTCTTCTAACTGCAGTACTAATGTGGCTGAAACATATATATATATATATACACACACACACACACACACACACACACACACACACACACACACACACACACACACACACACACACACAGTCTCCTAACTGCAGTACTAATGTGGCTGAAACTTGCTGGCCTAGATGCAAACCTTACAAGGCAACTAGGCAATTTCAATGTTTGAGTGAAATTGCAGCCTACACATGCCCTTTATAGTGCTAATAAGTATAGTAAACAACCTGATTGACCTTTACCTACTAAAATTAACTAAAATAGAAGCAAATATAACTTGTCTGCAACTTGGTGCATATGGATTACATTGCCCATGTATGATATAATGTAATATTTCATAGCATTTACTATATAAATATGGCCAGAACCAAGATGTAAGGTTGTTAAGGAAGCATTCTGTTTTCATTGTGCTGAAGCCTTGGCCTATCCTTCTCCTAAATAAGGACCTGTGCCTACCATTAAAGGGCTCAGGCCATTTCCCAAAAGTCCTAGTCAAGATGGGCAAGATATTTATCTTTTTTTTAGCTTAGTGGTGAGAAATTTGGGTTCTATGCCCTTCTCTACCAGTTTTGTTCTTCCGTAGCCTATCCCTGCCCATTATACCTGTCAGTCTCTAACCCAGTCCCTTGATACCTAAACAGCACACTTTCCTGTGCTTCCTATTTTCTCTCCTGTGCTCGTGCATCTTTCAGCGCAGCCTGTGGAAAAATGGTTTCTGGCACAAGTATATTTAAACTTCATTTACCACAATTTACATAATATTGCAGGGTTTTGCCTGAAACTAAACAGCACTAGATGCGCTATCAGGTGAATTGTGAGTTGTCCTAATTGCCTGTAGATATGCATACAGAGTTTGTGTGTGCATTATTGTATGCACACAATCTTATAGTGAAGTGATAATGCAGCAAGGATTCTTTTTTCTGCCTTGTACCATTTTGTGTGGCTGCCCCATGGCTTTTTACAGAATAAAGTAGTAGTTATAGCAATAACCCATGGCTGGATGTGGGTGATGGTGGATTTACCCACAGTTGGTGTGGTTTGGTCATAAGGGTGAAACAAAGCCAACCGTGGGTAAATCCAGCATTACCCACACCCAGACAAGGGTAATTGCTATTATACAACGGTGTTAGCTTTGTATTGTGTTGTGTTTGTGCTATTGTTATTTAGATTTCTGTTTGTTTTATTTTGTAGTATTCTATTTTTTCTGACATAAAATAGTCCCAGACTTTTAGTTTATATATTTCAGAATTAGAATTAATTTATTTATTCATAAATACTTTTTTTTGTCCAGTGTAGTCCCTTTAGGGCACTGGCCTCTTTTTATGGGAGACCCAAGTTATTGCTCATACTGACTAAGGGAGTTTGGCCAGGACACTGTGGAATGTCTCTTCTTTTTGTTAAGTGCTATGGGATCTTTTACTTTCAACTGAGGTACAACCAACTCAGGAAGATGGGGCCTAAGTTTAATATCCTATTTGAAGGATAGCACTCCCAGGAGTGCAGCAGCCCTCCCCCTTTTACATTGCACTGCAGTATCAGTATTGCCAAAGCAATCCAAGTACCTGGTTTTAATAGAAAACACAACCTTCTGCACCAAAGGAAGGTGTGTTTTCCAACCCCCTTCAAGAAAAACAGCATGTACGAAGCAAACATAAAATGCATATTTCTCTTTTTTCTGGTTTGTTGAAGTACCATTAGAAATAATTTATATCTGAATGTTCTGGTGTAGCACCATACCTCTCAACTTATGTGGTCAGGAATTCTGGACAAAGCCAAAAATAATGACCGGAAGTTTAAACTGTGAAAAATGTTTAAGTATTACTCTAATTTAGGTACGCAGTAGGAAGGTAGCTGGAATAAAGAAGTTGAACCACGACAAAGTAAAATCTTCTTTTTAAATACAAAATGGTGAGCGCTTTCGCAATGGTAACCATTGCTTCATCAGACAGTTAATTCAAACAGCAACAGCACTTAAATACTTTAATTCATTACTAAAACAACCAGCCCTACCACTCAAAGTTAATTCAGCACTCAGCAATCAATTAATTACTATGGTTACATGTTGCCCTTAGTTAATTGCTGAAGTCAGAAAAACTCTGTTTAAAAACCACATGCACAAAATGTAAAGACAAGAAAATGTGGCTAAATATAAATAAAATACATAAAAAGTCAATGAATAAATACATATACTCATGTTCCCCATTTAGTAACTACTTATGTGCATAGATACAAGCATAAAAATATATATACAAATATATATAAAAGTGTAAGCAGTACACACATGCAGGGCTTTGGGCCAATATCACAGTATTTCTTGAGCTGCTTCTAACAGATATCATTAAAGACAAACATTTGTTGAGATGTATGTATTAAAGCATATGTATTTACTAGGTGGGCAACATGTGCATTTATTCGGCAGAATATATGTATTAAGTTGTTGAGTGTGTACTGCTTATACTTTTATATGTATTTTTATGCTTATGTCTATGCACTTGGGGAACATGAGTATATGTATTCATTGACTTTTTATGTATTTTATTTATATTTAGCCACATGTCCTTGTCTTTACATTTTGTGCATGTGGTTTTTAAACAGAGTTTTCTGACTTCAGCAATTAACTAAGGGCAAAAACGTAACCATAGTAATTAATTTATTGCTGAGTGCTGAATTAACTTTGAGTGGTAGGATTGGTTGTTTTAGTAATGAATTAAAGTATTTAAGTGCTGTTGCTGTTTGAATGAACTGTCTGATGAAGCAATGGTTACCATTGCGAAAGCGCTCACCATTTTGTATTAAAAAAAAATTTAATTTGTCTTGGTTCAGCTGCTTTATTCCAGCTACCTTCCTACTGGGCACCTGTGATTCAACATTTTCAACTTCTGGGCTGGTTTGGATTTATTTGTTTATTACTCTAATTTACTTAAAAGTTAATAGAACAGGGTTTACATCAATATATATTTTTGAACTATAAGAAGTATAAAACTCTGACAGGCATTAATGATGGACTTTAATCATGAGTGATCAAAAATGTTATGAGGGACAGGACAAACATTTGTAGCAAAATCAGGGCATTCTGCAAAAATAGGGACAGTTGAGAGATGTGGGTAGCTATCAACAGGGAATGTCTGGTCACATAACCCATACAAGGCATTATTTTTTGGTCATGTTTGATATTAAATTATGCAGTTATGATTTTCTGAATGTTAGTACTGTCTGTGAGCAAGTCTCAGTAGAAAACTTTGAGAATTTGCAGTTTTAATGAATATGAATTAAAACTGATTATCTTTAATTTCTTAAGCTGAGGCTTTTTCATTTTCAGTTTAGTATGTCTTGATATTTCCATAACATATGTAGTACCAACAAGCAAAATAATTAAACTGCAGCCCTGCTCAACTTTCCATCTTCAAAACATGGAGCACTATACCACCCCTCCCATAAGGTAGAACAAATAGGCAAAATGTGGAACATTTACTAGCAACAAGGGAGGGAATTTAGAGCATGGTTAAAATGTTATTTAATAGTTTTACTACATACCCAGTTCTGTGAACATTGTAAATATTACAGACTCTTAGAAGAAACAACTCAAATTGTAAAACTCCAAAGCCCCAGATAGGCAAGTCAAGCAACCCCCCCCCCCCCAAAAAAAAAAAAAAGTCAATCCAGTCAGCATCAAGCAGTACAAGTAAGAGCAGGCATGCAACATGAATACCATATACCAACAAGCAAAACAATGAAAGAAACTACAGCCATAGTCAACCTTCCATCTTCAAAATGTGGAACATTACACTATGTTGCACAATGTGTAATGATGGGTAAAATGTGATACATTGGCTAACAACTTCGAAGGTAGCTCACACCATAGATAAAACATAGACTTTTATACATAAATACCCCCAGTATCTCTCTGCTTGCCCATAAGTTACTTGGTTACAATGTATAATTTTACTTCTTCATTGTTTGCAAGACAAAAAAGTTGTATATGTATATCACTTGTAATATGTTGTTTTTCTGCACAGCCATCTCTTCAAACATTAAGTTGAAAAGGTCTAGGACCACCCCCTTCACACACACACAAAGTGTAAATTATTCTAATAATCTCTTGTAGACTCTGTAGTTGCAAATTCTCAGTGACGAGCAAGTTTAGCTTTTCTCTCCATTTCAGTTATTACTTCATTCTACCCAGTATATTACTACTACTTTAATATTTGACCTGCACATGCACGCACACACCCATTAATTAACACGACTTGCGTGACTGTACACCTTGGATAGTTCCTTCACATCGGGTGACTAATTAAAGTCATAAAAAAATTACCCAGAAATATATCTCAACTTGCTGATGTTACAACCATACACTGCAATGCCCATCTGCCATCTCAGTCTGTTAGCTCAACAATCGGAAGCAAGGAGCAAAATTAGGAACAACTTTAGATATTTGCATTATGCATTTAGAAAGTTGAGAGAATAACCAGCTTTTTTTTTAACAAGCATTTTCTGAAGGATACAAACTGAAACTCATATGCCTGCTATTATTTAGTGACCACAGTCTGTAACAGTTTGCCAGAAATCATCAAATTTTACAAGGAACAGAATAAAATATTTCCCAGTTTCATTGCTTAAGAATTCCAGAGAAAGCCAAACATAATAGGGGGGATAAAGACCCCAAAGGAGATAAATTTTAAATATTTTTTTATCTAATTAATAAGGTAAACCCAGTGGAGAAATTGCCCCTTTTGGGGTAAACCAGGAGTTCTAAGTAAGGTAAACAGAGGTGAGAGTATTCAAACATTGGAATTTTTAAGAACAGAAAGGAGTCCACAGACAACTTTTATTCACTTAAAAGGTTAACAGAACAGCAGTTATTGCAAGGGCATGCATTTTCCTGAACAAAAAGAACTATGAAATTACCTCAGTGGTTTACCAAAAAAAAAAAATAAAGTCAGTGAAGGTCCTGCAGTTGGTGTGGAAAATCATGGCTCCCAGCTGTTAATGATCAGGCTACAGGGTTGGATTCTTTCTAGCTACACATTTTCCTACTGTGTCACTTAACCAGATAACACTGAGTGGGACACACACACACACACACACACACACACACACACACACACACACACACACACACACACACACACACACACACACAGTCTTGATCCATTTCTATCAAGTTCAGAATTCCCCAGTCTTCAAACTGTAGTCCGAGAGAAACAAAGTAGAAGTTGCAGCCTTTAAAAACAGCTTCTGCACGAGTGGCATAATCTAAAATAGAAAGCAGAAGCTGTAATTCTCACTGGCTTTCAAAACACCTGCTCAGCACTTCCACTAACCTTTCTAAACATCCATGCTGTGTTTCTACACAAGCAGAAACATAAAGTAATGTAATCTCAAAATGCTTCTGAGGGAAAACACAATGCTGCAATATAACGAGCAAAAGCAATGCTGAAAAATGCTATAGTGCAGTAAGTAAAGCAACCTAGCTCTCTTGTTCGTACAAGAATGTTTCTGTATGAGGGAAAGCAGAATGCTGCAATGTGATGAGAAATGTTCAGGTTTTACCTGAGAATATAAGAGGAGGTGATGTACAGAATCGCACAGAAACTTGTGAAATCAAGTGGATTATGAGTCCTAAGACACATAGATATCTAGATTTAAACACAATGGTTCCTTTAAAGCCAATACTGAAGAATAGGTGCTTAACTATTGGTTAAATCCTAGGGGCTTGCCCCCTTTTCATTCAGATTATTGGATACAATTTGATTGGACAACATGAAGGTGTGTCTCACAAAAAAATCAATTGATTGGTTAATACCAATATATCTAGTTCACCAATCTCAAAGCACTTTATGATCTGAAGAAGGCAACCCTGCCAAAAGAGCTTATTGTACTTTGAGATAACAACCTGGAAATTTTGATTTTATCTACTCAACTGGTTTTAATATCTCAATAAAGGAAGAATTTTAGAATTTTATAGCCGTGGTGGTGAACTCAGGTTTTTGTCTAGCTCATTTGCCTCTTTACTGAGACACCTCTAGCAGTTAGATTTTCTTTGGTGTTTGTTTACATTAGCAAATAAAGTTGCAGTATGCAGACACTGTAGATTTACAGGCAGACTCTGAGCAAGAACGTCTGCAAAGAATGGAGTAATGGAATGCAAAACTGAAGGCACATGGGTTGAAGCTAAGCACAGATAAGACCGTTGTAATGGCAGCAAATGGGGGAGATCAGAAGCAACTGAGAATAGAGATCGAAGAGAAAGCAGTGTAACAGGTTAACCGCTTCAAGTATCTGAGATGGGTAGCCGAGGAGAGGGGAAGTCTAAATCAGGAGGTCAGATGTAGAATCAGAGGGGCTGCAGCCAACTGGCACAATGTGTCCTGGGTAATGTAAGAAAGAAGAATGCCAAAACCAGCTGAAAAGTAAGGTGTACAAAAGAGTGGTGGCTAGTGACTAGTGCTACAGAAACCTG
The DNA here is from genome assembly GCF_019279795.1 of Protopterus annectens. Taxonomy (NCBI): domain Eukaryota; kingdom Metazoa; phylum Chordata; order Ceratodontiformes; family Protopteridae; genus Protopterus; species Protopterus annectens. The sequence continues at coordinate 508,539,088 of NC_056738.1, forward strand.
GACTTTAAAGACAGAGCAGTTAAGGAAGCTGAAGGTCATGGAGATGAAGTGCCTGAGATGGGTGGTAGGATGAACACTGTGGGATGGAGAAAGAAATGAGGACATCAGAGCAGAAGCCAAAATAGCTTCATTTGCAGGCACAGGTGCAGAAAAGCAGAAGACAGTCTGGCGAAGATGATTTGAGACAGAGAGGAAGAAGGCAGGAAGAAATGAAGGCATCCAGCAAAGAGGGAGAGAGAAGACCTGCAACAGTCAGCATGGCTGTTGAAGGCAGGAGAGAGGGGTATTGTATTGTGAGAGATGGTGAAGGTTGACACAACACCCCAACCCCATGTAGAAAATGGGAAAAAGGGGGATGATGATGATGATGATCATAGTTTATCTTACATTTTTCCATTTCTTCAATGAACTTCTTAAACTGTGGATTTGCAATCTCTCTCATGCTGCACGCGTCCGTGTTTATATAATGTTAGGTTGTCTAATCAGTTTTTTTTTATGCAATAGGCATTTTTTTGTCTTATTGACAGACCATAGCACTTGCCAAACTGTTTTTTTTTTTTGTCTCTTAATCTGTAACTCAGCAAGAGGTGTGGATTCAACAAGGCATTGACTTTTTGTAAAGAATAAATGACAAATATTGCACATTTGTCTAGGCTCTTGATAATCCCTGAAACTCTCTTTTATTGCTACTGTTGTGGAAAGAATAAATCTTCAAATACCTTCAAAACGTATTCACATGTGACACATAGACATGTGACACACACAAATGTGCCCGTGTACCTTTTCATGCACCAGCCATGCTGTTTCTCTTGCACTGAAGAATAAATGGAATTTCTGGATCCAAAGTTTCCCATTTTCTGCTAAACTACCTTGAAGCAAGAGACAGTACTCCTGTTGATTGCCTTTGAACCATAATTTATTATAAAATATAGAATTCTGTGAGGACTTCTCTTGAGTTTTTTTAGTGAAAAACTTAGTTGACTTTAAGTTGAAAAATGAAGGAATCTGAGATTATGAATTGCATTTCTGTACCACAGGATTACAGACAAACAAGCTAAATCACGTCAACACTTTTAACCCAAGAAATATATGTGTAAAGTCTATCAGGATGGCATGGGTATCTGATTAGCCTCCTTAAGGACTCTGCTGCAATTATCTTCTAGAAAGAGATGTACCACATAACATCAGTTTCTTTTCTGTGAGATGTCTTGTATCTAGAATATATATTCTAGTATTGGTTGTAAGGGAGTACTTTAAAATGATGCAGGCAGCTCTCCAATTTGGACCATAATAGGTTTACCAGAAAATAGCATAGTATTGGTATTTAACAGTGTCAGTCTGGGTCAGAACCCATTATAAGTGAATGTTTGTGTACCAGTAAAGTACCATAAAGGGAGAGAAAAAAATGAGAAAGACCCCATCAGTAGTGTCTTTGTAGTATAAAGAAGAATTTTGTGTGTCTCAGTTGTTTCCCCTCAGAATCAGGCTCATGTTGCAAAGATGTTTCTTCCCTGTCTTGTTTCTCCCATCATTGTATTTGCAAAATTACATGTAGATGGTAAATGTTTTGAGTTGCCTTCAAGGGACCTCCCATCTACTAGAGGTACACATTTAGAGGGGGGCATTAAAATAAAAAGAGCTGTGACACATAGTTTGCCTGTTTTAAATCTAGGAATGTATTAAACTTAACAGCATCCTGCTGCACAAGTATTTGCTCCCAAAAGAGCTTTTAGAATTTATAGGACATTAGTGTACAGACCAGGTTCTCATAACATTTAGAAAGCTGACCCCAATACAATTCTCCTCACCTTCTTCAGCCCATCAGAAAAAGACTATTTCTTTAGTTTCACTCCTTTGAGTGAGAGAGAATATAGTCTACGTAATCATGGCAAAAAAGTGTTGCAGTCTGGCCATTGCATCTCAGAAGTATTTAGTCCACATGGTTAGCTACTGCAGCTTAATTGCAAATGATGTGTAAGAATGTTCTAACTAGAGGGGAAGAGCAGAGACAATTTTCTAAAGCTAAATGCTGGTACTAATAACATCAGTGTGGATGTATTTAAAGTGTAGTTTTAAGATGGCATAAATGACTCAAGAGAACATCATATTCAAAGAAAGCAAATGCCCATTTTCTGGATGTTCCCACCTGAACAGACATGTGACTTGGCTAAATAGCTGATGACATACTAAGATACATGGAACAAAGGAAGAGAGAGAACTACTGTCAGTTATGTTCTAACCTCTTCTCCATGTCTCTATCACTGTCTACCCACAATATGACGCCTGTCAAGAGTTTTATAGTTTCTTATACACAGACACATCATGAGTTTTGTATTTTATTACGTGTGTAGAAATGTAAAACTGCCGCTTTTAGTAAACATGCATCTGTATACAATGGAGTGAACTGTTTTCACTCTTACTGTTTCTTGTGAAGCGGTTCATTAACTCATGATTGAATGGAGCTGTGTATTTTTGTGTGGGGAGGGGTTCTAAGCAGGATTTGCCTCTGTTTTTAGCATGCAAGTGATATTTGGCAAATATATATTTAGATTCTTCTCAACATCATCTTTTATCTGAAATGGTGCTTACTGATCCAGATGCATTTTGGAGCAAGGTATTGCTTTGTGCCTATGGTGCTGCAAATATTTTGCAGGAACATTTGTATAGTTCTGGTATTTAAATCGTTTATTCCAGGGGCTTTGTTAGTCTTTAGAATATTGATTTTTTTCCTATAATTTCCAGCATTATAATATGTTTATTTAGAGATTTCCTTTATTTTGTACAATTATTAATACTAAGAATTTACATTTTTAATATGTTTTTGTGTATATTCTGTATTCAAAATGCTTACTTTATCAGTTTGTTTATTAGTGAGATTTTAATAACTTGAAAATGGTTTTACAAATGGTTTGTTTTTAAGACTTGCTAGTTTATAAGATCTTATAACTGTATGGAACAGCTATTTAATTTCTGTACATTTGCATTCTGATTAAGTATTTGTAGAATTTTTGGGGAAGGTGGGGATATAACAGGTCTAGCTATATAGATTCACATGTTTCAACATTTGCTTTGGCCACTTTTAAACTATATTGAATTTCTAAAAGTTGACTATCCCATTCTTTGTGTTTAGTTCATACCATAAATGTATTTTATTATAAATATAACATTTCAGAAATTGCATAGATGTTCTACACATTTTGATTTATCATTATACAAAACAAAGTTAATTTAATAAATATTCATTAATTATTTTAAATTAAGTGTGACGGAATATTTAATGAAACTGCTGAGTTTTAAAGAATTATGATCTGATAATGGGCAAGAAAGAACAATAAGTTTAGAAGTGATAGGAAATATTAATTTTAATTTTTCTTTTTGGGTTCCAAAAACATAAAAACTATGACAAAAAGTCTTTAACTTATAAATCAGATACAGTTTTTAAGTTTAAATTCGTAACCTATTTTTTAAAAGACTTCTGCTTCTCACTGTTTGAGCTCCTTAGTGGTGAAATTTCCTGCCAAAGTCATGTCATATTAATCTATAAATAAAATATTGTTTTACCTAGTTTTTCCCAAAGACAAGCAGTAGGTGGATTGGACACTCTAAATTGGCCCTAGGTGTGAGTGTGTGCGTGTGTGTGCCTTCTGTGGAAGGTTGGGTGCCGGGCTGGCAACTCGACACTGTAAAACTCCACTGCCAATCATGAGCGGACAGATGATCTGCTGTGGCTACCCCTAACCAGGAAAAGCCGAAAGAAGAAGAATTCTATTTATCTCCTAGTTCAGAAATCAAATGAACATTAACTGGAGTTCGACTTCTATTCTGATATTGTAACCATTTCACTGTACCTTCATTTGTTCATTAGGTTTTTGGCGTTAAAGATCCTTTTTGACTTAGACCAAGCTTATTGTGGGTTGAAAAAGGTAGATTTTCAAAAGCTGTATTGCTTGATTATTTTTCTAATAAGTAGGTTTCTTAAAGGAAAAATACATTTGACTTATTTAATTTCAGAAATGTAAGCAATCAAATTTTTCTGGACACTATCTAAATTCCACACAGCCAAATAATACATTTCTATAAAATGTTTAAAGACCTTATGAGTAAACTTGCTGATTAACTAGAATTAATGTGTGAACTATGAATAAAAGAAATTTAAAAAGAGAGAACATGTCCAGTAGCATTAAAGATATTCTAAATTTAAAAGAAGTTAAAAAAAGTGTCAAACAATTGAATGTAAAAATCTAACAGATACTTTGCTTCCTTGGGGTCAAAGTATTCTGTTGCCTAATAAGGGAAAAAATGAAAGTACCTCTTAATGACATTGCTATGCTTTTCAGAGAACGCCAAATATTGTATTTGAAAGATAATAGAGGAAAAAGGACCGACTATACATTGATAGAGACAAAAGGGAAACAGGAAGAAAGAAAGATAGGTATTAAACTTAAATCCTAGCCAACTTATATTAAAAATGAAATAACAGGTTATCCAGTTCTTTCTTGAAAAATGTAATAATTTCTTCTCTTTGTGTAACACCACACCTGTTTGCCTGTCTCTGTGTTTCTCTCTCAACCCCCCATCTTTACTCAATATACCTATTGAAATTTAGAATCAAACTTCCGTAAAAAAATTAAACTCAAGTTAGTACAATAATAACTGAATATTAAATAAAATGAGCAATTCAGGATTCACTATGAAGATAAAATCAGCATACTAAATAAATATTTTCAAAAGTTGAAATCAATGAAATTTTTGTGATATAAAATCCCAAAATATTTAAGACGCCAATTTACAGAAATAAACAGAGTATTACAGCAGGAAATATTTTCAAACACGTAAATAATATAGCTCCAAGTATTAACATAAGGAGAATAGAAGAATTTTTATATGATCATAGATAAATCTGGGGACAAGTATGCAGCATTCAATAGGTAATTAGGGATAATAACCATTCAAACAAAACAACCTTGATCATTTCTTGGTTATGCCTACTAACACAGGATAAGTGCATATGGTTAATTAAAATACAGAGCTAGAGTTGTATGGTTAGGCTGTTACTTTCCAAAATAATTGTGTTCCAAATCTGGGGTTGTAGTGTTAGTGTCCTCTGCAGTTACAGACAGCTGTGGGAAAGAAATGATAATTTGATGTATAAGGAAACACAGAGGTCATTTAAGTTTCATAGGAATACTAAAAGGGCATTCCACAAATTGGGTCCTAAGATATTTATTGACTTTGAGTGAAAATCAAGTAAAACATAAGCTACATCCCACTATTAACTTCTGTAACTTGATTGATGTTAATCACTAGCATACCTCCCATGTACAAAAATAGAGTGAACTAAAACTGATAAAAGTAAACAACAAGTGGCCCACTACTCACCTGACATAATCACCTTAACTGAAACCTGGCTTAAACACCGCATTAGAATACCATATAGAATTCCTCCCCCTGGATATAATATCCTTCACCTTGACCATGCTAATAAAAAAGGTGGAAGCATTGCCACTCTGTATGCTGACCACATAAATCTGCCCCCTGCACCAGTCCCACCCCCTTCTCTCCATCCAGTTGAGCTCCTAACAGCAAATTGTATGGTCAATGACTACAAAATCATAACAATTGCAGCAATCTACATACCTCCTGGTGACAGCATGTCACTACTAGAAAAACCTCTTGCATGTTTTTTTCATAACATAACCAAGAAACTACTCTACTAGGTGACGTTAACATTAATTGGCATACACTATCCAAATCACCATGCTCTTTCATCAATCTACATGGTTTTACTCAACTTATCACTATGCCCACACACCTTAACAAGCCTACTAACACATCCTTTCTCACTGAATGAATTCTGGTCTCTTATCCTGACCTCTACCACCACTTTGAAATTTTCCCTGTCTCAATTTGTGTCCACAGATAACCCCCCCCCCACCTCCAAAGACCACAAAAAAAAAATCAAAGAATGATGAAAACTCTCTGATTTCCTCCCTTAAGATCTCAATAATCTGTTGTCTACTATTAACTGGTCTTTCCTTTCTTACATTCCCCTAGATGAAGCAGTGGTCAAGTTTAATTCTTTATTTCTTGACATAACCGATTTACTCCCCTTCGAAAAGTAAAAGTAAAATCCCACTTCTCCCCTTGGCTGTCCCAGGCTGCACAAACTCTCATCCACAAAAGGGACAAAGCCAGGAAACTCTGGATGAAGAACAAATCCCCCACTCACCTCCAAACCTACAAAGAAATGTGTAACCTCTCCAAAAAACAAGTCTACCTTGACAAGAAAAATTTTTATCTAAAACCACAAACTTCTTACCAAAACAACCCCAAAAAATGCTTAAACACTATAAAGCAAATACTCCATCCAGGCAACTCTAATATCCCTAGCCCCTGTCCAGATAACTCTTCCCTCCAAACAGTCACCTTATTTAACACCTACTTTATTGGTGCTGTTAATAAACTAATCCCAACTGCTAACTCCTCTAACCTCACCAACCCCCCTCCAGTTCTAACCAGAACATTTCCTTTTCACTCAAACCTGTATCCACTACAGTAAACTCCTCCTCCATAAACTCAAGCTTTGCTCTCCTTCTGTGGAGAACTCTTTCTTAGACTTGTTGCAAACTCCATAACCTACCCCATAACATACTCATCAACCGCTCTCTTGCCAAATGCCGTGTCCTGTCACAATTGAAACCGTTCTTTATTATATCTATCCACAAAGGATTTAAATGTTCTGATTTTGCTAAATACTGCCTCATAGCTATTTTATCCCCCTTTTCCAAAATACTAGAAAAATGTGTTCACAAACAAATATTGGACTATATCTGCTGCTTCAAAACTTACTCAGCCTAACCCAACATGGATTTCGTCCTGACCACAGTACCTCTACAGCCCTAATCTCTTTTTCCCACTCCATCTGCCTACATAGAAATAACTAATTGGTCTCCTGCCTCTTCCTCAACCTCTCTAAAGCCTTTGACACTGTGTCTCACCCCATCCTCCTCTCCAGACTATGTGACCTCAACCATCTCTTGCTTGTCCAGCTTACTCTCCAAACGGCAACAGTCAGTTAAGTGTCTCACTGCTCTTTCTGCCTTCCACCCATCCAATTGAGAGTCCCTCAAGGATCTATCATTGGCCCTGTCATCTTCAAAATCTTCGCTAACCATCTCTCTGCATCCTGTCCTCTGTCTACTCTCATACAGTATGCTGATGACTCCACCATCACCTCTACTGCTGATACCATCTCTGACCTTCGCACCCTCACCCAAAGCTCCTTCAGCTCCATAGAAAAATGTCTCACTAACAATCAACTTATTCTCAGTTCCAAAAAGACTGAACTTCTATTTCTCCCCAAATCTCTGTCCCACCATAAATCTTTCTTTTCTGTCATCTCATCTAACAACACCATTATCAATGCAGAACCCCAAACAAAACTCCTTGGGGTCATCATTGATGACCAACATAAATTTGACCTCCATGTCCACCATTTGCATTAAAAGAACACCAAAAACTAGGATTACTTTACAGAAATAAAACGTTTCTTGCTAAAGATTCTAGAGTCTCACTTGCTCAGGCCTGTCTTCTACCCAGCCTCCTCTGTAACTCATAAATCTTAACTAACCTACAAACCACTCTACAAGCCAAACTCAAAAGCACCTATGACAAAATTGCACAATTTGCTGCTAATCAGTCCCCTAACTCACATCACTGCTTTTCACTGTCTGCCTTAAACTGGCTTGAGTTCCCCCATCAACTTCAACTCTCCCAACTCCCTATCATTCACTCCATTCTCTACAAACTCACTGCCTGCCCTAGCATCTACTGTCTGGTCTCTCTCTACACTCCAGCCAGAGCTTTCAAGAGCTCTAAACTACAACCCCTGGAAATCTTTATGCCCAAAGATAACATGGGCCAGAACTTTTATATAGCTACTCTCCTGCTCTAAACAGGAACAAGCTTCCCCATGACATCAGAAAAATAACAACTGCACATGATTTCAAAAGGGCCCTAAAGTAATATCTGCTTAATAACCCAACTTGTAACTGTAACTCCTAGCCAATCTCCAACAACTCTAATATTTGTTTACCTACCCTACACTGTTGTTGTTCATGTCACTTTCCATCTACTGTCTAACACTGTCTCTCAACTGAGCATCTTGTAAAAATCTCTCCATTCTGTAAACTCCTTTTTAGCTGATTTGCTATTGATATTGTATAATTTGTAAATATCTGACCCACTGTTTCAAGAATCTGCTCTGTTACACAACTTGTCTCTAAATATCACGGACATTGCCTCTCCTCACTGCACTCTAATCGTAAAGTGTAGATAGGCTTACTACTGCTTATATTGTAAAATGTCCTTAGGCTTACTACCCTTATAGCATGCATATATTGTGTTACTTACTGTATTTACTCTTGTACATGTACTCTTTCATTATTGTTTGTCTGTTAATAATTATCTGTGCTGTTGTGGAGCTTTTCTCCCCAGGCCTCCGCTGATAAAGGGTTTTTGCTCAGTCGGACATTCCCAGTCAGCAGATGTCAAATAAATAAATACATTTTCTTAACATACAGCTCCATAAAAGGACTGTTTTTTTTTTTTACATCTGGTCATACACTCTGTTGAGAACCTCGGCTATAGTGAAAAACAGAGAGATCATTTATTATGCACTTGGAATCAAGCTGGCCCAAGTGCCTCACCAGTCACAACATTATTTCCTTTTGGCCAGCATTATTGAGCCTCACTATTGTTGACTTTGACTAGTTACTAAGCCAATTAGAAGCCAATCAATGAGCAGCAACAAGTGGCCTTTCAATTATGTATGCCCATACAGTACTCCACCATTCAGATAAAAAGGCCTTTCACCTGCTTAAAATTTACATGAATGCTGTACTATACTGCAGGAGTAGCCTTAGGTCAAATAGTGCCCTAGGCAAAAGGGCTCCACAGTGCCCCCCCCCCACCACACCACCCGGTGCCCCCATCCTGGTCTGCCTACACAAAATAAACACTGAAAAAGCACCCCTGCTAGAGCGGCGCCCTAGGCGGCCACCTAGTTGGCCCATGCCTAAAGCCGGCTATGCTATACTGTATGATATACAACAGCTTGAAACTGACTTTTTATGAACTATAGAACTCTGACTTTTTGTTTAAGCTTTGAAATACTGCAGCCTCATAATTTGTTATGTTAAGGAATTTATGAGGCACACCTGTTACCTACTCGGCATTTGGCAGAGTAATCCATTTTCAGGGCACTAAAAAATAGCTTGCTATACCATGATTGCTGTCTATTGCAGTTCCTGTTCTTTCATTTTCTGGGCTGTGGAGGTAAAGTGAGAGATGGAATCTATGTGGAGAGCATTACTGGTCAAGTGAGCCAGTCAAACATGCATTTGGACAATTTTGCATCACCGCCCGGACTTTGAGCATTGTTTCCTTCTGAGTAGCAGATTGCTGTGATTGTACTAAAGTGATCCAGTTTGTAGGACATAAGGATTTTCTGAAATTGTTTACATGAAGCTAGAATTCAGTTTAAAACTAATTTTGGAAAGTATTGTCAGCAGCTGCAAATTGTGGCTGGTTTATTTATGAGCCTGCTAGAATTTTCAGAGGTGGAGGAAGAATTTATCTGCTGCTAATACCACAGCTACAGATCAACCACATGGGAGTGACTGTTTTATGTATTCTCCTGCTAAATTCCTTCTTTTTTCTTTTTTGTAACAAGTACCCCGAAATTGCTTCTCACAAGATACATCTTTGAGGAACAGCTCACATCATCTTCATAATTTCCTTTAGTTTCAGGTGCTCATGAACATTGTCACTAAGCTGAATGAAAGCATCACGTGTGTCTCAATCTTTCAATTAATTTCACCTACCTAAGTCCTAAAAGGAATGTAATACTATGTTTTCATAAAGTAGCTTCTTTTATCTCGAAATACTGTCCGTTTGTTCAAGCGTCATGGTGCTGTTGACTTCTGGTGGGACAAAATGAAGACCCAGTGGATTGTGCAGTATTTTTTGCTAAGTACTATGAGAGTACGTTGAGTAATCTTTTGGTGTTTCTTCATAATCTGGTATTCCTAGAACCAGTTTTCAGTCAAGTACCTTTGTTTGTTCATTGAATATACAATGCTGCGTATAGGTGGCCCTCTGTGGGGACTATATTGAATGCTAATAATACCCAAGGTGTCATTGTAGCTATTTCTTAGCCAGCTGTATCAATATTCTTGTGTTTTGTTATTAAATGGAGTGGAGTCTGTGTATTAATGTATGAAGGAATATTGCTTTTTGAGAACAACTGATTGTTACTGTGTGCATGCTGCAACTACATTTGTGTTAACCACTTTCTCTGCAACAAACATAAGGTGCAGTTCATAGTTTAACTGTAAATTATGTCACAGAGAAGAATGAATGCACTTCTGATAGTAAACCAAAGTAGTAATAGATTTACTTTTTGTATAGGTTTGCCTTGAAGGTCAAGAATTTCATGTTGGCACCTCCAACTTAATGAATTAATACAAAGTCAAATGTTAATTGCAGTGATTTTGGTCCTGTAGTTATGAACATAGCATAGGCTAACAGATTGAGATATACTATGGGGGCAACACTACCATGAAAACATGCGTCTCAGACTTCTAAAAGAAATTGTGTTGGCAGGGATAGCTTGGGATGGTCTCTCTCTCTCTCTCTCTCTCTCTCTCTCTCTTTTTTGTTTTGTATTCGAAAGTGAATAGAACAAAGGGCCCTCTTATTGATGGCCCTGTAAAGCATTCTGGAAAGAATGGGAAATAAGTCTAAGCAGCACAGTATTAGAGTCAGTGTGAAGTTTAACAGCTTTAATCTAATGAAACTAGGAACCAGCCTTCTCAAATAGTGGTTGAGCAGTGATACCCTGTTCTCAGATGAAGGAGCATAAATCTTGATGTTGAAGTGATTGAATTTCTTTTCTTATGCATTGTGGATAACAGTGGGCATTAGTGGATTATCTTTGAATTTGAGAATTAATACTTAATTTGCTAGGTAACCTCTTGCTTCCATTAAGTGGAGCTTTGTAATAATCCCACATGCCGTGAGGTACTTTTATTTAGTTTTGGTTGAAGGTAATTGACATGATGGAGTGAGAAGGTTGATTCTAAGTGAGTTCTGAAGTAAGTTAAAGGAATTTACCATTTCTGCAGGTTACAGGTAGGATATCTGCAGGCTGGTGGGAGTGCTATTAAAAAAGTTGTGCTGTTATACTGCCAGAAGGAATCTATCTATAAACAAAGTAACGTTACTGTGCTGAAATATGTAGGTTCTCAAACAGAATGCTAAAAGTGATAGCTTAACAGAGATAGTATGACATACTCTGTTTTTGTGTGGCCTTTTTTGTTATATTTTTCTGTTTGTATTGCAGTTAACTTTACTGAATGAATGGAAATACAAATTAAGAAGCACATTTCATGCTGTGGTGTTTTAGTAATGTATAGACATCCTATCCTACTATGCTATGGAGTATGAATGACTACTACATGAGCTGGAATAACCTGTCAGGTATACCAACTAACAGATTTTATTTCTATAAACGTAACATTAACTTCTTGGACTGGTACCAAATGTCAGTTGAGTTTGTCATAATTGTGGAAGTTTCTGATAACAGACATATCTGGGTTACTTCTCATGAGGTGAGTGACACACACATTGCAAGATAGATCTGACAGGTGTCATGATGCTATCTTAATGTAGATAGAAAATGAGTGACCCAAAGGCAAAGCTGTACTTGTATATACCTGAGTTGTAGGTGATAATGAACTGTCTGTTTTTACCCACTTGAATCAGAGAGAGAGAGTGTGAAAAATAGAAATCTACTGCAGACCAGCAAGAAGATCCCTGATGTAGTTTTTAATTGACCAGCAGCTGACAGATTTATGTCTTCCAAGTTTATTTCATAGTTTACTTTTGGTGAAGACATCTTTGAAACTGCAAATCTGGCCATCTACCCACACATTCAGTAAACACTTCAACATAGTGTCCTGTCTTACAAGGAAAGTGGACTTTTGCATGCGAGTGCTACAGGGCATCGTGCTGCAATTGTGCACCTTGCTGGATTAATCTTGCAAAACTGCATGGGAGTATCTCTGTCCTGCTGCTACAAGAGTTCTCCACAAAGAAAACAAATCCATCTGTGGGTACTATTAACTCATGCTGCAGATTTTTGAGGGCAGGATTCGTACAGCATTAAGCATGTTCCTCATGGTCCCTTTCTGTGTCTAGTTTTGATTTTTTTCTGTTCTTATTCATATCTTGCCTGGAGTCAAATATATATTGTTCCATGCTTACAGTGTCCATATATCTATTACTAATTTATAGTTTTATTACTAAAAGACCTAAACTCAAGAAAGCATGATTCTACTTTCATGTGGGCACATGTCTGCTAACTCCAAAGCAGCAGCCGCATGTGACAGATATTAACTCCATGCAGGGGAAACTTTTAACTGCTAAAAAATAGACCAAATGATTGATGGCTGTGAGTCTCTCATTCGTAGGATTATAGGAAGTACCTAGACTATTGGCCCTGAGGCCCTTACAAGCCTAGCCAAGATTTTAGCCCATGTTCCAACAAGCCAGCACCCTATGCCACTGCCCAGCAGGGACACAGGTGGAATCACAGGGTGCATTTTCTGTTCCCCATCCAGTTATCCAGGTTGCGCTTAAAAAGGTTTAATGAGGTATTCTGCTTTATGTGGGGAGGGAGTCTATTCAACAAAAGAGGGAGTCTCTGGAACATACACATCTGTCCCACCAACATGTCCTATTGATGTCACAGATCAGGTTAAGGTCACACGTGCGGGTTACTCGAATAGAGCTTGACTTCCGGATATGCAACAGTCCCATCAGGGCTGAGTCTGAGATTGCTTTGTATGCCAGACAGAGGTCACCTCTGAGGAGTCTGTAGGAGACTGAGTAGAGGGACAGGGTTTTTAGCCTATCTGTAGAGGGTAGATGTTTGAGGCTCTGGATTCCCCAGGTGAAGAACCTCTGTGGTCTCTCTAGCTGCTGCATGTGCTTTGTGAGGTACATGCCGAAAGGAGCATTGTACTCAATAATGGGTCTTTTAAGGGAAGAATACAGGGATGTTATGACCACCTTGTCCCTGGATGAGATACCCTTACTAATGATATGGGCCATTTAAAAAAAAGCTTTATGTACAACAGAGGCAATATGGTGGTCAGAAGTCAGTTTACTATCAACCTGGGTGCTCAAGTCTTTCACGACTGATTGCGTACTTAGTACCTTATTATCAGTATATAATTTGTGGGGACATCACTCTCCACAAAAGAGATGATGATGATGATGCATTTTGTTTGGCATTCAGTTTGAGGCCATGTTTCTGGCACCAGTTATTTGTTTGGGTGAGATCCTCTTGGAGGATGTACGCATTGAAGACAGCACCCAGCTTGCAGTCATCTGCAAACTTGGTCAGCCATAGCCCACTAGATTTTAGCCTGCACCTCCAAGAAGTATATCCCAAACAGCAGAGGTCGCAAGACCGATCCCTGGGGTACACCACTTGTTACGGGTCTACTAATAGAGGTGGCTTCCTGTATTTTGACTAGGTGGTTCTATCAGTGAGCCAATTTGAGTTTATCTATTGTTTTATCTATTATAACTATGTGGGGAATAGTATCGAAGGCTGTGGCCAGAACAAGGTAGGCGGTGTGCACCGTCTTCCCCTCGTCTATGGCCTTGGTGACGGTCTCAAAGAAGTTGACCAAATTTAACAGGCATGACCACCCCTTGACAAAGCCAGACTGTGTGGGATGAAGTGTCTGGAGGGTGTCAATGGCCTTGTTAATGAGGTCCATGATAATCTGCTCCATGGCCTTCAGATTAGGCTAGTTAAGGTGATGGATCTGTAATTTCCTCGATCAATGGATGCTCCACCTTTATGCACAGGGATGACAGTAGTTGTACTCCACTTGGCTGGGATGAAGACGGTACTCAGGCTTTGGTTGAATAGGGTGCCTAATGGTGCTGCAAGTTCCTGCCTGAGTTCATGTAGGATGCAGCCTCGGACGTTATCGGGTCCCATGGAGGTTGTATTTTTTGCCTTTGAGAGGGCAGTGATGACTTGCTCTCTAGGGGTAAGGAGAGGGGGGCAGGTACTGGGGATATCCTGTTTTACTGATGGAGGGACAGAGGAGTAATGTTTTCACTGAACCTGTGTGCCAGCAGGTTGGCTATGTCTACAGCACCAGTTCTGAGCAGATCTGGGTCATTCCCTTGAGACTGCGGACATTTATTTATTTATTTATTTTATTTATTTAAATTTGTTGACCGGGAGTGTCCAACTGGACGTAGGTCCATTTTCAGTGGAGGCCCGGGGAGAAAAGCTCCACAGTAAAATAAACAGACAGTAGTTACATTGGATTACATAGTGATTAACAATTTAACATAGCAATTACTTACAACATATTTACAGATGAAGAACATAGTACATCAGTAGACAACTAGAATCTTTATCTGTGAAGTACATAACAGACATTAACAAATGTTACAGTGAGAAGTTCCTTCTGTATAATAAGTACTAGGCTTATGAGCATCTGAGCTTGCTATAATCAAGGTAGTTAGTGGAGTGGAAAGAAAGGTAGTGGTTGGATGGGGGTGGATGATATTAGAATGGGAGTTGCAAGGGCATAGCCAGCATGTTTTTAGATGTGCTTTTAGTAAAGTTTTGAAGTGGGTGCAGGATGGTACGGAGGTAATTGTGGGTGGGAGTGAGTTCCATAATTTGGCTATGGCGCAAGAGAATAGTGCTTCACCAGCAGAGTTATTGGCTTTAGTGATCTGCAAGTGATTTTTGTTGCTGGATCTTAGTGGTCTGGTGGTGCGATAGGGTTGGAGTAGATTCTGGAGGGGTGGGACATTTAGTGGATGGTTTACTAGTTTGTGGGTGAGTGAGAGCTGATACCACTGAAGGAGGTAAGGGAGTTCAAGCCAGCCCAGTTCAGCAAATGAGACACAATGGTGACTACGGTAGGATGCCCCTGTGGCAAATTTGGCGATTTTGTAGTAGCAGGTCTCTAGCTTGTTTAGATCACATTGCCTTAGGTTGGTATATATTGGAGAGGCATAAAGTAGGGTAGAGATAAGGTGGGAATTTGCTATTGAAATCTTTGCTGCTTTGATGAGAAATTGCTTATTTCTGTATAACGCTCCTAGTTTTTTGTGGACTTTTTTTATGGTCATGGATATGTGAATGTCAAATGTTAGTTTATTGTCTATTTCCACTCCTAGCAATTTGGTGTGTTCAGTTGGGTATATAGTGGTGTTGTCTTTCGCTGTGATGTTAAAGTGAGAGCTGTTTTGAGTATGTTTGGTGGGCTGGAAGATGAGTAGTTTAGTTTTGTTTGGGTTGAGTATTAATGGGGCATTGGATGACCATGTTTCAACAGAGGAAAAGGCTTCCTGTGTGACTTTTTGTAGTTTGGGTAGGGACTGGGCTGAGCAGATGATGGTTGAGTCATCTGCGTATTGTATGAGTGTGCCATGTTTGGAGGCAGAGGCTAGATTATTGGTGTAAACAGAGAAGAGTAGGGGTCCAAGGATGGATCCTTGGGGAACCCCTATGGAGACAGGTAGTTGGGGAGATATGTCATTCTGCCATACAACGGATTGTTGGTGGTCAGATAGGTAACTCTGAAACCAGTTGGTGACTGATTGTGAGAAGGATAGGTTATTGAGGACAGAGATAAGTTGCTTGTGTGGGACCATGTCAAATGCTTTAGATAGGTCTAGGAAAGCAGCAGAGGAGAGATAGCCATTGTTTTATGCTGAAGGATAGTGTTAGTAAAGGAGAGTAAGGCAGTGGAGGTGCTATGGTTTGGTCGGAAACCATGCTGAGTACTGGAAAGGAGGTTGTTAGTAAGGAGGTAGTGTGAGACCTCAGAGTGTATGCATCTCTCTAGTATTTTGGAGAGTAGAAAGAGAATAGCTATGGGGCGGTAATTGGTTAGTTCTGCGGAGGGTCTGCCTTTGTGGAGGGGAAATATATGTGATACTTTCCACAGTGTGGGAACGTAACTTTCTGACAGAGATCGGTTAATCAAGATGGATACTGGGTAGACCAGAGCATCAGCTGCGATTTGTAGGTATTCACTTGGGAGGTTGTCTGCTGCTAATTTGGTGGGTTTAAGTTTAGTTAAGAGGTTTTTTATGTTGGAGGTAGTTCATGTAGGATGCAGCCTATCTGGGACATATCTGAAGAAGGCCTTATGACTGTCTTTAGTAGATGTGGTCAATTTGGACTTGAAGTTTGCTTTGGAGGATTTCACTACTGCTCTTATTTGCTTGTTCAGGCTAAGGACAGATTGGTTCCAGTTAAGCACCTGCTCCTTCGTGGTCCTGGACGGCAATTTTTTTCCTTTTATTAAAGAGTTTATTTATTGTAGATGTCCACCAGACAGGTTTACTCTTCCTTGAAGAGGTTGATTTCAGCCTGTCTGGCATTCCTGATTCCATGCACCTATATAAATGCTTATATAGTACTTTGGTGTAGGTTTGGACATATGTGCCAGTTCCTGTGGAGGGGGAGGGGGATGTGAAGCTATTTATACCTTCCCTCAGGTGGTTGTAATCAGCTTTGGAGACTTTTTTTGTTTGACTCTAGCTGGGGGGGGTGGGGGGGGGAGATGGTGACTTTGAAAGTGACTGCTTTGTGGTCGGATCTTACCAGGGATGATGACACTGTAGGGTTGCTGCAGTGGTTACTCATGTTGGTTAATACAAAGTCCAAGATATTTTCACCTCTTGTGGGGGTGTCATCCAGTTGGTCCAAGGCATTTGCATTGACGAAATCAAGGAATCTCTGGGCATTTGGGTTTTGGCATGAGTATTTCTTCCACTCTGTTGGACAGTTAAAGTCGCCTGGTATCAGGGTAAAGGGTTGAATCTTGATAGATTCAAAGAGGTCCAGATAGGTGGAGTGGGCATCTTGAGTCAGAGTTGGAAGCCTATATTTAGCTATGATTTGAATAGGGGTCTTGTCAGTTGTTAACTACACCTGGCATGTTTCCTGTACATCATACTGTTTGACCAGCCTAGAGGTATGTATGTCTTTTATATATATTGCAACTCAACCTCTTTCTGTTTTGCTGCCCGCGGTTTGGGGTCTGAATGAATGAAAGGATGAGTAACCTGGTATGCTCTCCGCAGGTTTGATCCAGGTTTCTGTGACTGCACAAATGTCAGCTTCTTCCAGTGTTAAGAATGCTTACAATGAGTTCAGTTTCATGTTTATACTCCTAGTGTTTAACAGCATGACCTTTAATTTACGTTTTGATGAAATTTTCATGTGGTAGTTTTGATCTCATGGCATTACCTAAAAAAGGCACTATGGGGGAGGCTAGAGCCTTTGCCAGGAGCCTGAAGTCGAAGGAAGACAGATGCAGGCCATCTATGGTAAAGCATTGTGGTTTGTCAATCATGTCATCCCAGGCTGTCAGATACTGGATCCCCTTGGAATGACACCAGAAACTAAGCCAATAGTTAGTCAGTCATTTTCTGTTTGTACTGAGGAATCATTCTGGGTGACAGTAGAATGCTGCTTAAGGCTAGGAACATACCTGCCTTGGACACATACTTAGCAAGCTCGATCATGTTTCTCTTTATATAGTCCATGGAGGTACGTCTCAAGTCATTCACTCCAACATGGACTATGACAGTGTGATAACAGTACCTGTTGAGAGACTTGGTGATATGGCAGATTCTGGCACCCGACAAACAACTAACCGTGACTTTCACCTTATCCAGACTGGTGAGGGGCACATCTCTGTGTCTCACAATGGAGTCTCCTATTTCTAATATATTGGGTTTATGTTTAGGCCTTAGTGGCTGTGAGACACAGGTGTGTGAATTGTGTGTGGTGTGGTGGGCAGTGGAGTTTGCGTATATTTATGCCTCTGAGGTCTCTTTTGTTTGGGTATGCTTTTTTTGAGAACCTCTGTATATGTGGGGGTGTTGTGTAGGTGTGGGTGGTGGTTGAGGTGTGATGTTCATGTTGCTAGTCTTCTCAGTGCCAGATATACTGATTTGTGGGGGAGAGAGCAATGACACTAGGTGCTTGATCTAATTGCATCTATCACAAATTGTGTTCTTAGGTGGTAGTAGTAGATGGTTGTCCTTGTACATAAGGCAGTTGCTACACTGTCTCAGGATGCCCATATTAACCAGACTGACAGGAGAAAAAGTAGGAAATTGTCCATCCATATTTGTCAAAAACTGAAAGAGCGAAGAGTGTAAAGGGAAGGAAGGTCTATGAGTAGTAGTACTACTAGATGATAACACAAGTGTTGCTAAGGGAAAATTTGTAGCTGGAATACCTCAAAAGGGATTAAAAAAACATGCAGCTGTAGCTCTGGATGCAGCAAATCCGTATCTAGGCTATGCTACTCAATTTTAATGTTAAGAACACAGTAAAAACCTCACAGTGAATCACAGATTAATCACTTATAGTCAAAAGAACAGAAATCACAGTAAGAAAAAGTACAGTTAAACAGCAATGAAATGCAATAAAATTGAGTTAAACAGTAATGAACTGCAGTAGATAGCAATGAAATATAGTTCATCAGTTGATTGCTTTAAAACAGTAGCTCACAATCACAACAGTAACAGACAACACAAGTAAAGCAGCAATTCAGTAGAATACTGTCATCAGTTTAATGAGGCTAGCAACAAGCAGTAATAAATACATCAAGCTAAATGCAGTTGAACTCCTAAGCACAAGCAGCAAAATGAAGTAGGAAGAGTTTTTTTTTTTTTTTTTTTTTTTTTTTTAAGTGGAAAGTGAGGAGACAAAAGATAATAAGATAATTCAAAGTTGAGAAGCTAAAGGGGTGGGCCTTTTCACAGTTCTCACTATAAACAGTAGAATGAGCTGATGTAATGTGACTTGGGGGAGTGTCCAGTATCAACTTTATACTAGAGGTGGGCAACTCAAAGCCACCGAGCTAGCAGCTGATCAGTTGGGTGGGATCTAAAAAAAAACAGTTGTAGTTGCACAGATTAAACAGGTATGCAGTAAAACAGAAGTGCAGAAAACAGCTGAAAATAAGCACTTATCTTTTTCCAATATCAGTACAGAGCAAATGGCATAAGGCCTATCTCACTGCAGCTTTGAACAGCTTGAGCAAACAAGTACAAATTGGTTTAAAACACTGGCTAATAAAAGCAGAGAAACAGAAACCAGCCAAATTATCCAATCAAAATAATACAGTGTTGCAGGAATGCTTCTAGCTAGATCATCCAGACTGATTCTCTCTCCCACAAAGAAACAGCTAGGCATCTCTAGATAAAAGATTTCACTACAAGCTCCAAAGTCACAAACAGTAACAGATATTTAGCTCTAACAGGGGACTAAAAAACAGTTGCACAGATTAAGCAGATATGTAGTAAAACAGAAGTGCAGAAAACTGTTGAAAATAAGCAGTTATCTTTTTCCTGTTTCACAGCAGAGCAAATGGCAGAAGGCCTGTCTCACTGCAGCTTTGAACAGCTTGAGCAGACAAGTCAAAGATCTACTGTTATAGTAAATAACTCTCACAAATATATTCCTGAAAGTAATCCATGAAATCACAGGATAGTACAAAATAAGAAACTGAAAAAGGCAAGTAATACTGGGAACAGCCAGTGGAACTAATAAAAATAGAAAATACATAAGCAAAAACTGGAAAATGCATATGCAAAAAATATGTTGTTTAATATAAATTGGATGGACTAAATTGCAGTTATATTATTGGGGTTGGGATGATAAAGGTTTTCCTTGTACTCAAAAATGTATCTGTATGTTAGTATTACTCATTTCAGATGTATCAGTTGCCTTGTTAGAAAAGATTCCTCATAACAAAGGCATAATTTGTTTTGGGACTCTGTTCACCTTCTGTTATATTGAAGATGATCTTTATGTTTACTGTCTCATAAAGCTCCCCAGCAAGAAACACGTAGAAAGATAATACTTCGTTAAAATTTTCAGACTCCCTTGTTAGGTTTCCAGAAGTAATCAGTCAGGTTTACATTAGAGGTGCAGCAGCCTTAACAAAGTTTGCCAGCAGAAGAGGACTTGCTTGGTACATTTATATATTCTCAATGTGTACAAAATATCATGTATTTTTGTCTGTTTCTTATATCCAGGGAATGAGTCTGAATCTACTTTAAAACCAAGCTTTCACCTTGGTAACCTGCTTAATGCCCTTACTTCCCTTAAATTTGCTTCCTGCTTTTAGGTACATTGTGTAGGCTCTGTGACAGGCTGCTGATACCTTTAGAGTACTTCTTTCTGCTAGTAATCCATGTGATATTGCTAGATGCAGACACTTTAATCTATAGCATTGTTTTCACCAGTTCCCAAATGTGGACATGGTAGGGGTATGTGGCATGTATGTGTATCAGTCAGCCCCTGCTTTTGGCCTTATAAGAAAATACCATTATGTACCACCTTATTTTCACTGGATGGAAACTAAGGCAATACTTAACTGCCTTCCACAGAAGTAGAACTTTATGGGGATGATGTGTTAACTTTATGTTCTAGTCCTGAACTTCTATGTAATGCATGAATTGCAGTGATTATGCTCTAATAGCCAGAAAAAGGCAAATATGTTGTGTGCTTCTGTATTATGAGACTCAATCAAATGTTAAGCACCCCCTGCTTCATTTGTTAAGATTGAGTATTGTGTTAGGTCGTTAAATTTGGCAGTACTGACCAGCAAATTTGTGTCTGCCTGCTGTCCTTGCTGGTAATGTGTCCTTGACTTTGTGTAATATATGAGAGTATGTTACTGCCTTTCTGATGGTGCTTGCTAAGTGTTTTATGGCTTTGAAAGTAAGCAGAACACTTAGTGTTTTTCTTTCTGTAACTAGTAGTACATGGAGCAGATAAAGCTCCATGCACTACAAAGAATTATGAGCTTGGGTCTCTGATCATAACCATTTATTATGTGTTCTCAACATGGATGTCAAGATTCACCCTGTAAGCTTTGCTCTTATGGTGGATTTCTTGGCATCCATGTCCAGAACACATAATAAGCAAGTTGTAACTGCTCATAATCCATTATGACGTTTCCACTTTTAATCATGTATGCCTCTAACCAAAGTAGATAAGTAAGAAATCAAACAACAGTGGTCTTTTGCAAGCAATCTGAAGCACTTTTGAAACCATTTCATCCTATTTCATCAGCTTAGAAATCATGCAAATTAGGTGTAAATGAACAAAAATAAATATCAGTAACACTTGGAAATGTACAGCAGAACTATAAGAGTAAAATTAAATTTCACATTTTGTACATTACTGTTTTTTGTTTGTTTATTTTGCAGTTATGCTTTGGCATCTTGATTTAATCCAGACGTAGCTAGTTGTAGGTGTGCACAAGAGAAAATCAGATTGATAGTGAGATGCACTGTAAGATATATATTGACTGACATCATATTACTGAAGCGTAAAATAATTCATGTAAATTGGTTTATAGATGAGCTGACATGCTATTATTTATTTATTTAACATTTGTTAACCAGGAAAGTCTGACTTGGAACAAAGCCAATTTTCAGCGGAGGCCCAGGGAGAAACACTTCAGACATGTGTCTTTGTAACTATTACTGAAACTTAAAATGATCAACATTAACATAGTAGGATGGTATGGCTACACCACAGAATGAAACATCTTAATTTGTATTCCTTTTCATTCTTGAAAGTTAACTGCAATACTAATAGAAAAATATAATAAAAAGGCCACAGAAAAACATTAGAGTATGTCATATTATCTCAGTTAAGCTATCCCCTTTGACATTCTATTTGAGAACCTATATATTTCAGCATTGTAATGTTACTTTGTTTATAGATAGATTTCTGCTGGCAGTACAAGAGCACAACTTTTCTAATATCTTTATTTTTTGAGCAGTTACCCCTGTATTAAGTAGATTGAATACTAGGAAATCTGCCACCTTATAGATTTTTTGGTTTACCTGTGTACTACACTGACACTTGTGGTTTTAACCCACTCCATTCCCCCTCACTCACGTCTCTCCACGACCCTACCTGCAGTTCCCTCCAACTGTTTCATCTCTACATTTATACTACACTGAACCACTCCCCTTCTCCCCTTTCACTTCCTCCTCCCCAGCCTATCACCTCCACTTACAAAGCTGTAATAGCTACTCTACCAGCTCCTTTATACCTATTCCCTATATTTAAGCATACCTTTTATAGACTTGCCATATCACACATCTACTTTACTACTAAGTACCAACAGTGCAATTTTTCTACTCTACCTGACTTCAGCTACTAATCACCACGGTGGTGGTGCTGCAGTAAACATTGTCGCCTCACAGTAAGATGCTGTCCGGTTCAACTCTCAGCTAGAGAGTCTTTTGCGTGGAGACATGCATGAATGGGTGTACCTTCGTTGCAGGTTGTGCATCAGGGCTGGTAACTCGGCACGTAAAAATCAACTACCAATCATTAGCAGACCGGAGTTCCGCTGTAGCGACCCCTAACCGGGAAAAAGCCGAAAGACACAACAACTACCTGACTTCAGCTACTACCCCAAGTGTTATCTTCCTGTCTGCTTACTGTGAGTCATTAATGTTCTTCCATTTCACTGTTGCAGCATTCTTTACGTTAGGGATCCCCTGCCAAGGGCGGCCCGACATCTGACCAATATACCAAAGTCTTTAGGATGCCTTAAGGTGCACCGTATGTCACATGTATGCCCCTTGTGTAGCATAGGACATAAAGATGACGTCTGGATATATACCATCCTGAGAACTTCTTTGCTGCTAGTCCAAATGCCATCACTTGATCGTAGGTCTAAACACACGTTCCATTGCTGGTTCACCAAACCATTACAGATATGTTCTCCATTAGAGTTCTTTATTTATTATATATATTTTTTTACTTATCCTTTTTATTGTTGCTTGTGGAGTTTCATGTCATCCAACTAGGATAAATGCCAGTGTGGGAGACAGATTCCCCATAAAGACCTCCCATGACCAGTGTCTTTTTGCTTAGGTGCCTCTCATGACCATATGTCCTGTTCCATTTGTCAGGATTTTGTACCTAAAACCCTTCAGAGTAGACTATTTTCTTAGGTATTTTATCTTGAAAATCAGCATCTTTCTTGCAAAAGACATGATGAAGGGTGCTTCCCGCTCTGAGGGACAGCCGTCAGTGAAGAAGAAGGCCAAAAGGTCTAGGGCAGACTCTGCCAGATGTCTCTCCTGAGGCGAGTGAATGCTTGGCTTTGTTGTTGGATTCCTGTGCCACGACTATGTTGGAGGCCAGCAGGGATCCGACTTTAAGCATGTATGAGGAGGCTTTGCGGGCATCTATTTCAAACACTCAGTGGGAACCATGGCTGATTATTTCTGAGGTGTCTAGGGGTGTTTCTGTGATATTAGTCAGAGAAGAAGTCCCTACTACCATTATTGAATACCATCCTGTGTCACAGCCTTCCAAATTTTAAAAGACAAGATGTCCCATTGAAGAAAAAGCAAAAGACTAAACATTTCTCCTACTCCTATTGGGTCCACAGAGTGAATGTCAGGCCTTCACTCAGGGTTTGTTTAGTATGATGACATTGAAACCTCAGGGAGTTTCTGTTCCAGCCCCCCCTTGGTCCTGTACTCCCCTAAAAAGACCCAGGGAGCAGGATTCCTCTGAGGAGGAGCTGGATTCAAATGAGGAATCCCTTGCTTACTCTTCTCCGATTCCTTCCCCTTTTAAACTATAGGTCAGAGGAAGAGGAATCTACCAGTCATGGTACTCCGTTGAAGGCATTTTTTGGGGGGATACATTCTCCAGGATGATGGAGTTCTTTAAATGGGATTGTGCTCAGGTCTCTGAGGTACATAAAAGATACTAGGAGTTGCTGCAGACGGACTCTTTTAAACCTTCTGTTCTTCCTCCTGTTTTAGCTGCCTTGTTGTATTAATTTTCCAGTGCTTCTAAGGCTCCAGTCCCTCAGCCCCCTGCTTCCAAGAAACCTGTTAGATTCTATAGAGTGCCTGAGGACTGTAAATCTTTGTACAAGTGTCCTGCTGCTGACTCCTCAGTGGTATCTGTAGCCTATGAAAAGCTCTTTTAATTGCTTCCTTCTCCCAAGTTACTGCTCTATGATAAAGATAGCAGGACCATGGAAAGGCTATGCAAAAAAGTTTATATCTATGCTTCCTTAGCTTTTAGGGCTGTTAATTATCAGACCCATATGTCAAGATACATGTTGGCTCTCCTATCCCAACCCTGTCAGGTTAATTCTGATCTTCCAGACTCTGATGGTAAAACATCTGCTCTTTCCCTGTTTGGGACTTCCTCCCAGGTGGCTCGTCATTCCATCAAGTGTTGTAATGATGCAGCAGATGCTTCCTCTAGGGCTGCTGATTTTGGGTCAGTGATAACATATTCTTGGCTGTGGCTTCAACCTTTGCCTGATGATATTATGGCGAAGTTGATGAATGCACCTCTTGATAACAAGCACTTGTTTGGTGAAGCTGCTGCTGCTATGTGTAAGTCCCTTCAGGATAAGGGCAAGGCTTTACAGGAACTTAAACATGTGTTTGTTTCTGTTGTGCCTAAATTTCAGCAACACTACTCCAATAAGCCAGCCTTTGTTCGCAGGCAATGTCATCCCCTTCCTAAGGGCAAAAAAAGGTGGCAAGCAGGCTCCTCCTGCTAAAGTTAATCAGACTTCAGTGCCTCAGAAGTCTCTCTTTCCATATAAACCAGATGCTGTCTGACTATCGTATTCTTCCCAGCCACTTTCCCCTTTCTCTTCACCCCTATTTTTCTCTCTTTTCATTTTTGGCTACAGATTACTCAGGATCTCTGGAGTCCTGTCCATTATTCATCAGGGGTATTTCATGGTTTGGAAATCCCGTCCTCCTTTTATGGTTGTTCCTCAACCCCCTCAAGAACAACTCTCCTCCTTTCCAGAGGTGTTTTGGGGCCTTTTGACTCAGGGTTCTATTCAGTAGGTGCCTGTGTCTCAAAGGGGGAAAGGATTTTATTCCAGGATGTTTCTAGTACCCAAAAAAAAGGGTACTTGGAGAACAATTCTAGACCTCAATCATTTAAACACTTCTCTGAGGGTGCCCTCCTTTCAAATGTTGCCCCTTCAGACTTTGTTCCTTATTTTGCTTCCTCAGGCTTACATGGTGTCTCTGGATCTCAAGGATGCTTATCTCCATATTCCAATCCATCCCCTTTTCAGGACGTTTTTACATTTCTCTGTTCCTTCCTGGCATTTTCAGTTGTCTGCTTTGCCTTTTGGCCTTTCTACTCCCCCAAGGGTATTCAGAAAATACCTTGCTGCTGTGATTTTTTTTTTGCAGGATTCAGGGGATCCAAGTATTTCCTTACTTGGGCAACCTCCTGTTTCAGTCATCCTGTCCAGAGATCATGTTGCAAAATCTTCATTTTGCCATTTCCCTTCTGCAAAGCCTGGAGTTCACAATAGACTTCAAAAAGTATTTTCTCACTCCTGCTCAGGACCATGTGTTTTTTCTGTGGTGCTTCCTCTGGCCTCTACGACAGCCAGTGAGTTTTTAAGAACTCTGGGATTCGTAGCATTCACCATTCTTATGCTCCCTCTGGCCAAACTCCACATGAGAAAGTTCCAATTGTTCCTGAAGTCAGTTTGACTTCAATGTGTGCATCCCCTTGAATATGTAGTTCCTCTTCTACTTTGTCTCCCTTTTCATCCTCCTCTTCCCTCACAAGAGGTGTTTACAGATGCCACAGATGTGGGATGGGGAGCAGCTTTTGACTCCATAAAGCTGCATGGGGTGTGGTCGCCTCTTCAACAGAAAAAACACATCAGTGTCAGAGATGAGAGCTGTTCTGCTGGTGCTTCAGGCTTTTCATCCTCTTTTCTCCTCAGGACACCTCGAGGTATTTACAGACAATACCACAGTGATGTGGTATGTAGACAAACAGTGGGGAACAAGATCTCATCTTCTTTGCCAGTTGGCAGTCGTGGTGTGGGATCTTGTTGTCCAGTATTACGTGACCCTTCAGGCAGTTTGCATTCCCTCAGGTCAAAACATTGTGGCAGACACTCTGAGCAGATCCTTAACTCAATCCCATGAATGAATGCTTCACAGGGATATGTTTCTGGACATTGTCCACCACTGGGGTACTCCTCATATAGATCTAGTTGCCTCCCCAGTGAACAGACAACTTCCTCTATTTTGTGTCAGAGTCCAGGTCCTCTGGTTTGGAAGGTTGACACCCTATCTTTTTCTTGGAAGGGGTGTTTCTTTATGCTTTCTCTCCCCTTCCCCTCATACCAAAAGTCTTGTTTTAAAATTTAACAGGATGCTCCCAAAATCCTGTTGGTGACTCCCTTTTGGCTGAGACAACATTGGTTCCCTCTTCTTCTGCAGTTAGCCAAGGGCAGTCATCACAAGTTACCTCACAGGATGAACCTACTCACACAAAACAAGGGATCTCTCATCCTTCTCCACCTGTCCACTCTTCAACTGACACTGTGAGTGATAGGATTTTAATTCCGCATAGACACCTTTTTTTCTGAGGACATGCTTAGCGTTTTGCAGGAGGCCAGGAAACCCAAAACTAGGAAATCCTGCTTATCTACTAGACTGGCTTATTCTTCTGTAAAGCCCATCTTATCACTTGTCTCTGCTTGTCTGCCTTTATCTCTTTCTTTATCTTCTAGATTTGAGGATAAACAATTCTTAAAAGGCGTCCTTCGTGATAGGCCTCCCAGGAAGCCTGCACC
The DNA here is from genome assembly GCF_019279795.1 of Protopterus annectens. Classification (NCBI taxonomy): domain Eukaryota; kingdom Metazoa; phylum Chordata; order Ceratodontiformes; family Protopteridae; genus Protopterus; species Protopterus annectens. The sequence continues at coordinate 508,565,859 of NC_056738.1, forward strand.
TCCTCCTCCCTGGGATCTTAATTTTGTTTTGGATAAACTGACTTGGGCTCCTTCCAAGCCTGCAACTTCAGCTTCCTTGCAGCATTGCTCTTGCAAGACTGTTTTTTGTTAGCCCTTACTTCTGCCAGTTGGGTGTCTGAACTTCAAGCCGTCATGACTTGTCCTCCTTTTTTGGTGTTTCATAAGGACAGAGTGTCCTTGCATTCTAATCCTTTTTTTATGCCCAAGGTGGTGAATGAGTTGTAACCAAACCTCGGAGATGGAAAGCGAACAAAAAGAACACCAAAACCAAACGAAAATGTTCGCAATTGAGAATTGCGAACATTTTCGTTTGGTTTTGGTGAATGAGTTGTCCCTTAATCAGTCTGTTCATTTGCTCACTTTTCCCCATCTCTGCAATCTGCCAGTGAGAAGGTGCTGCACGTTTGATGTGCACAGACAACACACATTTTATTTAGGGAAGACTAAGACTATTAGGAAATCTGATCAGCTCTTTGTTTCCTTTCATCTTAGGTCCTTGGGATTAGTAGTATCCAAGCAAACTATTTCTTCTTGGATCTCAAAAGGTATTTCTTCTTGTCATTCCTTTGTTGGTAAGAGCCTTCCTTATTCTGTTAAGGCTCATTCTACTAGGGCTGTGGCTTCTTCTGGTGCTTTTTTCTTTACTTGGACTTATGTGCATACATTTACCAAGCACTACAAGTTTGATGGAATCTCCAGAGCCAGAGCTGGTTTTGCTAGGGCCAGCCTTCATGACTTCCTAGAGGAATCTGCTGGTCCTTCCTCCTCCCATGTTTCTTCTTGAGCTTTGGCACTTTCCCTAATGTAAAGAATACTGCAACAGTGAAATGGAAGGATATAGGTAGATGTCCTTGTTTTCACTGTTGCAATATTCACTCCCTCGGTCCACCCCTAGTCCATTTCTGTTCTGGATGTACTGATTAGCTCTCTTTTCCTTGGATTGGTGTTCCTACTGGGGCTATCAGTTCTGATCATGGTATGTTTGGATGTCACCTTTATGACCTATGCTACGTAAGGAGCATACATATGACATACGGCTTACTTTAAGGCAGCCTAAAGGCTTTAGTATACTAGTGGGACGTTGGGCCACCATTGGCAGCAGATCCCTAATGTAAAGAATACTGCAGCAGTGAATAAAGGATATCTACCATTATGGTAGGATTTTACACAAGTGTACTTCATTCATTTTACTTCTAAATATTAACTTCTAAAGACCTTCTCTGAGCCTGTCTCCTATCCACTTATGTTCCTCCTCAGCATTATCCATTTACCTGTCTAAACCTTAACCTCTAAGACCTTACCCCATCTCTCTACTTCCTTTTTATTCCAATCTTTTCCTGCATATTCATGTTCCTCATAAGTCTGCTTACCACAGTCCTTTTCTCTCTCTCTCTCTTCTTGCATTGTATCATGCACCAGCTACACCTAGAATTATCTCTCCTTCTAGTACTCTCTTTCCACCATAACAAACAGCATTACTTTCTACCTATCCCTTCACATCTACGTTGCGTTTTTCCTGTTCTCTTTGTTAGATTCAAGGTGCATTCCTCACACCTGTATATGTCAAACTTCAAACCTAGAGAAGATATGTCCATAATTAAGTCAATGTTTCCTATTGTACTTCAATATCTTGCTGTTTAGTGGTGATATACACCCTAATCCAGGCACCGGCTACTCACCTCCCATCCTATAACCAGACTGCAGTAACTCACAATAAACTAAAATTTATGTCCATAAATATACTTAGTGTATGTAATAAAGTTACTGACTTTCAAACCTGGATTACTCAGCATTCTTCTGACATACTTGTAGTTTCAGAAACCTGGCATAAACCACAAACTAAAGATTCAGAACCCCCCCCCCCCCAGGCTTTAAAATGCTCAGATCTGACCGACTGAAAAAAAAAAGGCAGGAGGATGAGTAGCAATAGTATGTCCAAACTGCTACACTCTTACCTCCACTACCATCTTATGGCCTGTATTCAGCAAAGCCTAACGTATCTCCCACTTCATTTTAAATAATCATAAAATCCTTTGCATCTTTGCTTTATACATACCCCTGGAAACAATCTAGCTACCCTTGAAAGGATCTTATCTTAGTCTCAACTAGTATATCTCAGGAACCTTAATTTTAGTGAATGTCATCATCAACTTGCAGAAACTAACCTCCCAATACCCATACTAATAACATTAACCTCCATGGCTTTACACAGTTTTATAACTCATGCCACTTACACCAGTAATTCTAATCTGTAGGGATCATCGCCCTGTTTGCACCACTAAACTTGTCACTCAGCTTATTAAACAGCACACTTACAAAACTATCCACAACTTAACCCACCATTTTAAATTCTGTCAACTGATCTTTCCTTAAAAGTCTAGCTCTTGATGAGACAGTTGATAAATTCAACTCTCTGTTCCTAAATACTTTAAATAGCCTGGCACCACCCAGGAGGAAAAAGAGTCAAAACTGATTTCCCTCCTTGACTTTCTAACCAAACTAGAGCCCTTATGCTAAACAGAGGTAAGGCCTGGAAATTCTATCAGAAACAAAAAGCATTACAAAACTTAGAACAGTTTAAAGAATCAAGTAACCCTGGTTAAAAAAAAAAAAATTTAAAGACAAAAAAAAAATTTACTCAGACCCTCAATATAAACAAAAATCTAATCCAAAAAATCCTGGCAATCAATCAAGAATGTTTTAGAATCCGGAACTAATTCAGTCCCACAACCCTCCACCAACAATACCTTTTCTGATGCAGCAACCCAATTTAAATCTTATTTCATAGACAGTATAGCTGTCATTACCAACAAATTTCTATTATCAACTTCTAATTTCTCCTGTCCTCCTACTACCTGTTTTTCATATTTTTCCTTACAACCTGTCCCTACATCCCTTATTAAAATTTTCTGAGTAAACTAAAAACTTGTTCTTCTGACAATAATCTTCCCAACGAATTCCTAAAAATGGCTGCTGACTTTATTGTTAACCAGGTTTTTCTATTCATTAACTCTATTAAGGAAGCTTATGTCCCTTCTCTCTGGAAAAAGTTCTTTCTCATTCCACTCCATAAAGGTGGACATTCCACAGATATTTCTAACTACAGGCCTATCACTATAATGTCTCCTCTTCCAAAAATGTTAGAAAAATATATCCAAAAACATCATCACCATCTACTCAAAAATCACTTTATTTCCTCTACTCAGAATGAATTCAAACCACCATGTAGTACTTTTACTACTCTTTTATCTTTCACTAGCACTGTCAGTAAAGCTAGAGAGACAGACAAATTTGTCTCATCGTTATTTTTTGGATTTATCCAAAGCCTTTGATACTGTCTCAGACTCCAACCTTTTGTCACAATTATCCTTCCTTGGCTTCACTACCTCTGCCTTACAATGGTTCACCAGTTATTTATCCAACAGATCTGAGTCAGTTAAATGGAATTCCGATCTCTCTCTCTCTGTTTACCATTTAATACTGTTCAACCAAAAATAATTGGGGAAAACCTTGGTAAATGAACTGTAAAGGCCAAGGTATGCCAGGACAAGTTCCAGGACCAAAAAGCTGCTGATAAGTGAAGAAAAGGAGTGCCCTGCTTTTTATGTAGGGGAAAACTGGGAGAACACTGAAAAGAAGGATGTATGAACATACTAGGAATATATACGTAACAGTAACCAAAATAATGCTTTGTATAAACACAAACTTTACTGTCCTCCAGCTACATTTTTGTTCTTTGTACTTGAGCACATTCCCCAGGATGTTAGGAGAGGTTTATGGGAGGCTAGGATTGAGTACAAAGAATCATATTGGCAGGTCATTCTAGAGGCTTTATGAGAGTATTTCTCTGGTTCCAGTTTTAAAGTTGAGGGCAGCAAGATTATAATTATGGCATTTTAGACCTGGGTCATGGCCTGGAATGTTTTAAAATATTTAAACTATTCATCACGGTACACTCTATTGATTTATTAAACTTAAAATACTTTTTTATAATATTTGGTTTTTAATGTTTGAGTCTATGTCTTAAATATATCTTGGTTCATTTTAACAGTATGTTTTTGATAGGATAGTTTATATATAACCTTTTATAATTTTAAGACTGTATACATTTTGGGTTACTAGTAGAATATATTTATGGTTATTTTACATTATTTAACTAGGTATTATCAAATGTGTTCTGCAACTTTAAATTTTAGAAGTGGGCTAACTGATTGTTTAATTGTATATGGTATAAATAGTGTGTGTATATGAGTTTCTGGTGTCGTGTCTGAAGAAGTTGTTGACCAAAACGTTATTTTTTGAATGGTGTTAATGGGGAAATAAAACTTGGTGTTTTAACTTTGGAAGTGAACATTTTCTTCACTTATCAGCAGCTTTTTGCTCCTGGCATACCTTGGCCTTTGTGGTCCAGTTAATACTGTATTACTACAGGGCTCAATACCAGTCCACTCCTTTTCAACATTTTTATTATCAATCTACGTACTTCCTCTGAACAAGCAGCATACGATATGTAGACAGTTCTACTTTAATATGCTCTTCCAACAACACAAGATGCTTTCAATTCCATTGAGGCCTGGCTTACCAAAAATCAACTCCTACTTAATCCTAAAAAAACTAAGCCGCTACATTCTTTCCAAGCAAAACTTACTTGATTGTCCCACATTCTAACTACTAATAGACGATAATCATAAGTTTGATTAGCATCTTAATAACAATATAAAAAAGACCCATTAAAACTTGACATGTTCTATATGGCTAGAAAATTCCTGACAGACTCCACAAAAGTAATTCTTGCTACCATGTATATCTTGCCTTCCCCTTCTCTGTAGCTCTCCTATTCTAACAAATCTTCAGTCATTCCTCAAATCAAAACTGGAGCCGTGTTACAATAAAGTATCTAAATTTGCATCAGGCCAATCTCATAAATCACATCACTGCTCATCACTAAAAACTCTAAATGGGCTTGAACTTCACCACCATCTTCCTTTCATTCAATTGTTATTAACAAACACAATAATCTACAATCCCTCTTTTCCTCCAGCCACTTCTTTCCTCTTACAGCACTGTCTTCCTCTTAGTGAACTGTGCTCTGCTGATAAAAAAAATGTTATCTATTTACAAACCTGAGAGGTCAAGTGGCTTTAGTGTGCATTCTAACCATGTAGCCAAAACCTGAAATAGTATTCCAATATCCATCAGATTGATACCTCACTATAGTACCTTCAAGTCTCTAATAAATGGGTGTCTCTCTAACTGCTGGATCTGCTCATGTTCTTTACTCACCTAGTATTTTTCTCCATCACTGCTTTCTGTTACTAGCTCACTCGCGACTCATTTCTGTTCAGCCTTCTGCTTCTTAAGTCATTCCTATTCTTTAATCATTCAACTATTCAGCTTGCTGCAACAAGATATAGCACCCAACGTAGGCCTACTCTACCATATATAAATCTAAGTGTACCACTAGTGTTTCACATTCATATCACAACCAGAACCTCGGTCCAATTTGTAATATAATGAAATTTTAATATTTATGCTTCTACTGTAATTTTGTCGTAATAAATGTGTGAAAGTGTGCATCTGTGTGTCTATATATATTTATTTATTTTATTTTATTTTTTTTGTAACATTTGTTTAATGGAAAGTCCAATGTGAAACAAGCCAATTTTCAGCGAAGGCCCAGGGAGAAAGACGCATGTCTTTGTAATATGAGACATCAACATTGTATGTGTTAGTACTATTGTGTTTTGTGGAGTTTTTTTGGTTGTAAGAATTTGTAATATTTTATTGTGTTTTTCTGGAGCTTTTCTTCCCGGACCTTTGCTGAAAATGGATAATCTCCACCTAGTCTGACTTTCCTGGTTACCAAATGTCAAATAAATAAAGACTCTTGCTTTAACAACCTGTAGCACTATATTCTTCTACTACATTCACTAAAGCAGATTACGGGGAAGGAAAAGAAGAATATAGTGTTCAAAAACAGGCATAAGGATAAGGACAGATGAAAAAGGAAAAAGTAGTTTTAGGCCATTTGAGAGGATCAGAGAAAAATGATGGGGCCATCTCTGCACTCTGCAAAGAGAACTGACTCTGTCTTTGATAGTCTTTACATCTGGAGAATCAGTCCTTAATGTCTTCCTTTTTCCCCTGTGTTAGTGTATTACATTTGTAACATAATAAATAACTGATTATGTTATGCTATCAACCAACACACATGGTATGTGCAGGTAGTCAATTTTTGGTTGGGATTTGTTTTTTTGCAGTGGGTGCTTACTTTATTGGCAGCAGAAGCACTATGGCAGGAAGTAGTCTGTCATATTATCTTATGTAAAGCATTAAAGTATACAAAAATAAATGATAGTTAGACACAGAAGGAAGGTAACTGCTGTGGTCATGAGCGGTATTATCTTAATACACAACTTTTTATAAGGGACTGTATCAGAGATCTCCTGTTAGAGTGAGTAACACTGTATGTTTATGCTTTCTTTTATAGTCCTTATTAGGTAGCTGCTTATGTACTTTAATTGACAAGAATTTGTTATATTAGGTAGACCTTTTTCTTATTTACATGCAAGATTTCCCATTGCGTATGTTCATGCATTTTTTTAAACATATCCAGGATAGAAGCCAAGCATCAGGCATTGCGAGAGAAACAGGCAAGAGAGCAAGTGGATTACTCCATGCTGCAGGACATGGAAGATGATGAGTTTGATCCGGACTATGCCAGAGTGAACAACTTCAGGGAAATGCCACCATCCCAGGGCATCATACAACACTCACCTCAGGCCATACATTATCAGAGGGAGGTCATCACAGAGCAGAACGACCTGGATGGACTGTATGCTAAAGTTAACAAGAAACGTGCTCCGCAACCCACAACTGCTGACAGGTAAGACTCGACTCTGGGTCTTACTAGGCTAGCTTAGCCGTGTATCACAGGCAGCCTCTAAACAGTTTGATTTTTAATTTATGTAAATATTTCCTTCCCTACTGTCTGAATTCATTACTTCTGGGTTATATTACTACCTTAGGGGCCCCAGCTGTCTGAAAAAAATTCCATTGCAATGATTCCCCTTCCTTAACCCATAGGCTTCCTGTGATGTGAATGCCATTCCTGGAAGGAGGAGTAAGAGTCCATCTATGTTAAAGGAAGTGGTTTTACAGGTCATGGCTTTGGTTCACTTTGTATGTGTTTTTGGACTTTTGCCATTATTTTAAGTAAACCATTTATCCTTTCCGCTTTTGTTGGTTTTACAGATCAGTTTACTTTGCTCATCCAGTTATGGTCAGCAGACCATTTTCTGCTTGAAAGTCTGTTTATATTCATTTTCCTGATTCTAAGTATAAATCCCTTAAAGTGCGCATTCACATTTTCAGACTGTCTTGTTTCCCATTTGCATGGCGTCTTCCCTGTTTTTATTAGTGTTACTTTATTACTTTTTAGTTTTTCCTTTCTATGCATGCAGAAATCCATGGAATTAGTTCATCATTCTCTGTTGACTGTTCTCATCTCTGATGTGACATCACCACAGGTCTACAAATTTTACAGGCAAACATTCTTCTTTGATTTGTGTGCTTCTAAAGAGAATCACTGTCATAATTCCTCTGTGAGACAATGGTACCGATCATCTAACTTACTTTTCTGCTGCACTATTTTTCTTTTAATTTTACTGATCAATGTTTTGATCATCAGTATAGTAATGTAGTAACTGTGTTTCCGTAGAAAACTGCAGTGTGAATATTAAGCAACTGTGGGGGGGTGTGTGACTAGTGATTTGTACTGCTGATATGCTGCAGTCCATGTATGTGCTGAGCAGGTTTTGTACACTTTCATTGCTATCACTTTCTGTTTATTTTAAATTATGAATGAATTCTGCATCAGACACTTAACAGGTTTAAAGTGAGACACCTCCAATTGTTCCAGTGCTACTGAGCTGTGGGTTACATCTGCTTCCTAGTTCTCATTTGGTAAATGTTTTAGAATCACAGAATGATTCGACTGCATTGTGTTGTGATTTTTTTTTTAATCTTCTCCCTACAATACTCCTAAGTGGTAGCGGATGCTGACTTGCTTCCAAGTCTGTGTACTGTGATGCCATTAGAAAATAACAAAGAATCAGCCCAATAGGTATCTAAAAAAGTACACTTCAACAGTGGATCACAGCTGTTCACGTTTCACTGTGAAATCATCCCTGTTGTAGTATGAGTCAGAATTGGTGTAACTGGCTGCTGCTATCACCAGAATCCCTGTGCTGATGTCATTAGCGGCTGGTCAACATAAGAAGGAATTCTGGCTGAGTGGCTTCAGTGCATATAGAGACTTTATCATCAGAGGACGCAGAAAATGGTAGCTAATCGAATTGGCTAAAGTAGCCCACAAATGTGACTATGCATATTAGTAACTGTTCATTTAGTCTATGCCTTGACAAAAGTATGATCCAAGTATCTGTGTGATTTCTAGTCTTTCATAGTTTACAGGATAAAAGGTCATCGTTTAGATTTGTACGTATTTGTTAGAATAGAGTGCAGTTCTTTCCTGTTCCTAGTACTTGCCATTAGTTGCAAGAAATACCAGCTTTTATTTAGTGTTATTCCTGGTAACTGTTTGAAATGTCAGGACCTGCTACAGCATGTCCCTTCAACACACAGGCTGAATGGTTGATAGAGCAGACATATATACACCGAGATGGCCATTTCCAAGATCATTCCCTTTTCTTCAAGGTATGGTGATGGAGTTAGTATACAAAAGTGTGGGGGTTATGGAGATGCTCCACCCCCTGCATCAGAGTGTGTAGGGACCTTGCCCTCCTGCAAAAATTTTTTTTATAAGAGCAATGTTAGAGATTTGCTGTTATGAGTTTTCGATCTTTTTTTGTTGGTCTGTTGGCACTTGACATTTCAGTTGCTAACATTTCATTATGGAGCCGTTATTCTTGGTACTTACCTGCAGAGGTACAAAATGGAAATACTGCTTATACTTCTGCTTCTTATAGTATAAAATGCTTCTTTGTTTGGAGGTATAAAAGGCTTGCTTGTCCCATAGTGCAGTTGTACTGTTTATTACTAACTGCCATTTGAAGGTACGATGTTCTAATGTTCTTCCTAGTCGCCTTGCAGTGGTGGCAGTGCAAGATGATTTCCTTATACCTGGCTCTGTTTTTCTTGTTTATTGCAAAGAATGTTTATTAAAATGTCTGAACAGTTAAAGTATAAAAAAACACAAAGTCTTAAAAGAAAACATGGCCCCTGGCATTACTTCTGTGCAGGAACCAAAAGGAATCTTTAGCAGTTTGAGCAGCACTATGTTGCAACTTTTTGATTCACTGTAATATCCTTTATGAAGGAGTAAGTGTAACTGCCTCGACTTCTGGCAGTGAAGGAATTAAATCTGCACAGCATAAGGGGAATTAAACTTTTGTCCCCAAATTTTCTTGCACATATAAGTTTAATCTGAAAACATGTCACAGACTTTTTTATAAAATAAATTAGATTTTTGTTGGCTTTAAATAAACACATTGCTTCAAAACATAAACTTGTCATCATTTCTGTCCTGGATGGAATACGGAGGTCTTAATTTTCAAGGATATGATGAAATAGAAGATTGAAGAGACAAATGGATTCTTGAATTCAGTTCAGGATGTTAATGTTAATGTTTTTCTGTGATTTCTGTCTGAATATATGTTGCATTTCTGTTCAGAAATCCAAAGAATGGACTCTCTTATTGATGAACAGAATTGTCTTTTTCTACATCTTATATTATTTTGCTGACTTATGTAAATAAATATGTTAAGGCCTTAAATGCAGTCTGTTTTAAGGATCACAGTGTTACTTCCAATGTTTTCTAACCCTTTTGGAGAGGTAGTATAGCATGCCAAAAGTATGTGGCTGTTGGCTTAAATCTCTCCCCTCCTCTTAGATCAAGTGGACCTATCTCCTGCAAAAAAGTTAAAATACTCTTTCTGATGATAGTTGACACAAGACAGAAAAGTTAAAGCATTTAGTATCTCTGAATATGAAGACTTTGAAGCATCTGTTTTACTTGCTGTTGAAGTAAAATGATGAGGTACAACAACCTTTGTTGTGCTTTTTTCATTCATGTACTTATAACTTGACCTGTTACATTTAAATATGGCATTGTTGAGGGAATGGTTAAAGGGCAGACTTGGTTAAGGGTCAGCCTTATCCAAATAATGATGAGCCTAAAATTAGGAAAATTGTTGTTTCTGCAGGAGTCCTTTTAGAAGGTAATGCTAGATCCTTATTCAGGAGCTTTAGAACTTAGGGAAGTTGAAAGAAACATTGCCTGGTTATCTTTATGTGGTGTTGGAGAGCAATGAATAAGGGGAATGTGGTACAAAATTCTCCTTTAATAGTAATGACTCCTCAGAGTTAATCCTTTTGAACTAGACAGTCTGGGAGAAGTAGATTAGTGACTAACATTTGGGGGTATTACAGGTCAAGGTGTATGGCCTCCACTTTGGCTACAGATTTTAAAGACTTTAATAAGTAATACAGGGTAGCTTTTCTTCCTGTGCTCCTATGTTCAGCATTTATTGGGGTATATATATTGATTGTTACACAATGCAGCCTGATGCGTTTTTATATTTTTTTTGGGGGGGGGTGATTTTTTTTATAATAACTTTTGGGTGCAGTACAAGTCTAGGGATGTTGTATTGTTAGTAGGGGTACCCTCTCTTTGAGCATTCATATGTTGGTTTTCTACCCATGAGTAATTAATCCACTGAGGAAGAAGTGAGGAAGTTATAGAGTATGTTGGTGTGAGGCAGTCACCATAAATGGAAGTCTGACTTCATGGTTCTCTCTGTCCAGTGGGGACCCCCACCCTCTGTCCACTTTATTTTATATCAGGGTTAGTACATGCTGTCATGTGCTTGTGTTATGTTTTGGTTGTTTGGAGATGTTTGGTGTCTTAGTGGCAAGATGATTCTACAGCCTATGAAATGTATTGTGTAGGTCAGTAGTACACCAGCATTGATGTACAGAGGATGCGTGAATGCTAACTTAATATACAGGGAGTGATGGATGCTAACTTCAGCACAGCTGGTGCTAATGGAAGAGGCTAATCTAAGCTGCTCACTACAGAAAAGACCAATAGAACAAGGACATCTTGTCTTGCTATATCTTCTCTGCTTCTATATTGTTATAATTAATTTTATGTGACCACAGATCCAAATATTTGAAAGTCTTCCCTTTCCTATAGCCTGAATTTCTTCATCTCCATGTAGGGGGATGTAAGGGTGTCAGCTACCTCACACAGCCTGTCTCCTAGCAGGTAAGGAGTTAATCCTTGCTTGTGGATCTTTTTAATCAGCTGGATGCATGAAAGGTAGTGGTATAACCCAGAAATGGTGAATATGGAGAGACATGGGTAAATATATTGTTTTATGATGAGTGTTTCACTCAGTTGTAATGTCTTGTTGAAATAAACAGTTACTGAAGTATCTGTGCACAATATGTATATGTAACTCAATCACTGAAAACAAGCATGAGTTGTTTTTTTCTTGGTTGGAGAATTATGTACCTGTTCAAATAATGAAATTTAGTGCAGCAGATTATATATTTTTTAAATGAACCAAAATAAATGTTGATATAAAAACTGCATTTAATCTTTTTCTTGTCTGTACGGTCAATTTTCTACATGGCTAACTTGTTAGAATTAGTAGTATGGAATCACTGAAGCAGTAGAGATTGTCATCATGAATTGTAAATGCTTTTACTTGAACTATTTTTAGAGTTCTGTATATAAATTGTGGTGAAGTGTAAGACCATGCTAATCAAATGCTAAAAAATTACCATAGACAGTACTGAATGATCCCACAGAACTATAATGAATGAGGACGAATATCTGTGAAATAGTATATATTTATATTTGCCAAGTGTAGCTTTGGTCACTGTGAATACTTTTGATAATACAGAAACCAGTTTTAGGCCCTAGTTTAGAAATGTTGACTATTCATAGACTTAAAACAATAGACTAATGCAATAATAAATCTCAACAGCTATAAAAATGTAAGTTTCCTCCCTCCATACCACGACTGTCAACCATCCTATTTTCAAGCCTGATTTACCCCTGCATAGAATGCCCTTATTTTCAGGCCTGATTTACCTCTGCACAGAATGTCCCCATTTTCAGTCATGATTTACCCCTGCACAGAATGCCACTGTTTTTGAAGGTATAGCCCTATTTTCAGGCTTAATTTACCCCTTCACACTATTTTTGAATCCCACTCATCACATGACTTTTAAGCTATATAGTACACAGAAAACTACACTACATGACCAACATACTAGTGGTAATTTAAAGAAAGTCTAAGCACATCTAACAACTTCCTTTTTCTGAAGCAAAAATAAACCTTGTGTGATAGAATTTTTGCAATCCAGTTCATTAAAGTCTACAGATCACACTGTCTTTTTGATAAAACACTTGTATATTTCCATCATTTTTGTCACTTTCTGTTTTGAAATGTGTTACTCTGTAATGTCCTTCATCCCCACTGGAAGTTGGAACTATTATGTGCTATATGGGATTCAAATGTTATGGTAATTAGATGTCCATTTTTTTAGTTTGATGTACCTTCTTTTCAAGGGACTTTGTACCCTTATTGTCAATGTCTGCAGGTTGAGAGGTATGCATACTGCTGTAGTGATACAAATTTGTGTCAGGAAAAATGGTGTCTAGAGCTGTCTTTATTGTGTTCATTTTTGCATCATGGGAGGGTGTAAGATTGCTAGTAAAATGGATGCATAATTTATAGTCATTGAAATTAACAAATATAAATTCTACTTACCAGTTTGCTTTTGACAGACAATAGTAATGCCTCTGGCATTTTGGCGGGGGGGGGGGGGGTGGACTGCCACCGCACATCTTGAACTTAAATATACTAATTCTGAGGTTACACAGTCATAGAGAAGAGGGGAGTTCTCTGTCTTGTAGCTACACCAAGTCTACCTTTTCTGTGCACCTCTGTTAACATATTCCCATAAAATTGCCACCTCAATTAGACTGTCATTTCAACAAATATCTTTTCATTGCCATTCATTACCCATGAGAGAGGTAGAGAAACTCTTCTTTGTTAACAATGAAACATGCTACATCATTCACCTATTTGCTCACAAATAGTTGTGCAATTTGATATGTATCAGTACCTTTCACTTATGCGGTTCAGTCGTCCATCATGGTAGTTTAACACATATGCTTGTATCTAGTAACTGCTCTTTCATCCTTTGATCACACGTGTGCTAATACTTGAATTATTTTATGATAGGTGCCAGCACTCTTCATGCCCTGTTACATTCCTTGGCGTGTAGTGACACCTGCTTATTCACTGATGAGTAGTCATGGTGCTTCTTCACTTAATCATTAACATGTTCTTACAGACTAAAGTAGTTCCTAATGTCTAGTGGTACTGTGTTCACCAATTACTTTTCCCAGTACTAGGAAACTGCCCCTGCATAGCTCCCCTATACATTAAAGCAAGAGATGTTTATTTGTGAACTGGGCTTCTCTTTAAGCATGTAACTTGCCATGTTGATACCATGCAGTGCACACCTTCAGGATTGATCATTCACATCAACATCATGTATGAACATGAGACAGCTCTGTCATAATTCCGATTGTTGTACTGGCCTTAGATATTGGTCCTGTTATCACTGACAGGCAAGGATATGGTCAGAGTTGCTGGTGACTGAAAGACGTTGAATCCTTACATGGAATGATCCCCTGAATGAGTGAGAGACAAGGAGAAAGTAAAAATAGCACTGGATGCTGCGGATTGTCCAGTTGTCATAGGCAGGAAATCAAATGGACATGAGTTGTATATGAAGGATGCAGTGCATTATACAGGTCTTAAGAATGGGGCTGTTCCCACAAGCGAATGCATAGCTTATGGCACCCCTATATCCAGTAGAGGAAATGATAAAAAATAGGTAATTAGACTGTAAACATTTAAAGAAACTCTCTTGCTTGAGATGGGTACTTGCAGGATAGATAAGCAGTGGTGCATTCTAGACTTTGTTTTACAATATCTGAAGGTGTGATTGGAGGATGAAGTACACTGCTTATCTCAATGTGCTTCACAAGCACATAATTACACCATCAGGCAGTTTGCATTAGCACTAGATACTAGGCTTTCTTTCTGCAGTGAATTGACTGATTAATATCTACTAGATTTGCCTTCATATGTGGGTAATGTACGTTTGGAGTGTTATTACTTTGTTTACTCCAGGATATAGCTAATAACAATTTTTTTTAATAATAGTTATTCTCACTGCTCATGCTTACCAGGTACTGATGTATTTAGTGTTATTCACAGCACAATGTTTGCTTTATAGCCGTATCATGTTTACAGTAGGTAGCACAGCGTGGTTATTGTTAACACCTCACAATCCTTAGTTTTCTATTTCTGATCTTTGTGATATTTTTTTTTTTTTAATTGTGTGGAGTTTTTGTTTTGTCATTTGTGTATCTGAGTTTTCATTAGAGTTTCCCCACTTCCTGTCACATCCCAGAGACATGCCAATAGATGATTTGGCGATTGTCTAAACTGCCTGTATAGTTTGTGTTTATGCAGGGGGGGGGGTCCTGCTAGGGGAAAGCAGTCGATGACTTAATTGGTTTTGGAGTAAAAGGGCAGTATCACATCATGTATGAGCAATATGTTGTCTCAGTCATTCCCCCTTATTCTTTGCATTTACAAATTTTCTCGTAAGCATGTTCCAACTGAAGGTTTCTAGAACTCCATAACGACTGTCAGCACCCTGTATCTCAGATTGCACTCTCTCCCAACTATGTTAAAATAGAAGGAAATCTCAACATTTCATCATTCAATAAAATATCTTCTTGCAGATAGATACTGGAGGTAATTAAAGAAGTATGCCTTGCATAATATCTGGTCCAGACTTCATACCACAACAACAAATGGGTGGATTTTATGCACAGTAAACAATTCAGATTCCCTGTGCTGATCTCATGGAAAGGTCTTTCATTCAGAGTTCATCATCATCTCCAGAAATCCAGCAACAGTGTAGATATTGAGAAGACTAAAGCAACCTAAATGAGTGTTTTCATTTAACAGTCTATTGTCTTTAACGAACAAGGATTTCTGGGTGATAATTCTTTACATGGAGAATGGTTGCATTCATATTCCAATAATAAAGGTAAATTAAAATAGGCATCAAAGCTTCTGATTAGTTAGGCATCATTTTTAGTTTCATATCTCTCTCCTTTGATCACACCTTAGAAACTAGGACATTCACCATATGGTAAGTTCCTGTCTTTGATCATTTAATAGTTTTAGTAGTGCCTCTGTTTTACTACTTAGATGATTGTCTCCTTGTGCTAAATATACAGTATTGTATATGAAGCAACCTGCAAATGATCTAAGCCATGTATGTATTCCTGAGAATCACAGTGCATGTGGTAAAACCACAACTAATACCATCCAAACCGTGGTCCTTGGATTCCTGTTGCAGTCAGCAAATCTGTCATTTTACTAGAGGAAAGGATTGAGGAGGTAACATCCTTTTTGATATCTGTAAAGACCAGTCAGCACAAAACAAAGGCTTAATGGATGCTGTTTTTTGTCTGTTTGTAGCATAAATGTTTACATTTTAATTGTTCATTTTGTTTTAAGTGTATCAATGCATTTATTTTTGAGGTATAATGTTTTCTCTCTCAAGTCTTACACCATTAACTGATTTTTAGACATTTTTATACTTTACACATATTGTAAAAATGTTTACATTTCTAAAAATGCTCACAGTCTCTCTCTCATTTTTCTTTTGCCATCATCATTTCATACTCCCGTGTTCTCTTCTTAATCTCTAAGCCTGTCTGTGTAATCTCTATTTTTACTCATTTCCATTTGAGTTTGTTTTTAAGGAAATTCAGTTTTAAACCTTTAAGTAACTATTTATTGCACACAGACTGTATTGCAAACCATGCAAACTGAAAAAAACTAATGTAAACCAGCTACTTTACTCGAAATGTATAAGAACTACTTAGCATTCTACATTATAACTTTATAGAGTTTAACAGTTTACTTGCACTGTTTTACCTCTGAGCCTGGGTTGTTGTTGTTGTCTTTCAGCTTTTCCCGGTTAGGGGTTGCCACAGCGGAACTCCGGTCCGCTAATGATTGGCAGTAGATTTTCACGAACGCCGAGGTGCCAGCTCGACGTTCAACCTTCAGCAAAGGCACTCCCATTTACGCATGTCTTTCAAACGCCCACCAAACTGCGGGGAGGACATGCAGACTCTACACAGAAGGTACTGCCCGCACTCCAGCCGAGAATCGAATGGGAGAACCTCTTACTGTAAGGCAACAACGCTACCGCTGCACCAACATGGATGATAATGATCTCTAGACCAGTCCACCTACTCGGATACTAACTAGTAAATAAATAATACCTGTCTGTTACCAAGCAGAGCAAGGTAATGGGTTAGCAAACATATCCATATATTCTTTTACCAGTGGATTCTTCCACCATGATTTTGTGGCTCTGTGCTACAAGGCATGCCAATCTAGTTGTGTTAGTAGGCATAGTATATTATTTCACCATGACCAGAGTCTGGCCTTTTATATTTTCTTTTTCATTCAACTTGTACTGCCCAAACGTTGAAGATATAGAGGCCATATAGGCCAGCCTAACTAACAAATGCATTAACAGAACAAATAGACTGATTAGATTGTCTGTTCCCAGTACTGTAATTAGTACCAAAATGATGACCATTGTATCTGGCTGAGGCTGACATTTCTCCTGCATTTCAATTACTGCATCAGCTGCAGACTTTGGGGAACCTACCTTAATTTGTGTGTTCAGAGGGATGTGGTCTTACAACTATATTTTCATGTTAGTAAGCTTGAGAAGAAGGAATTAGCAGTAGACTTAAGGGCGTTTGGAATGAACTTGTATCCCATAACATCAAAGAACAATACAAATAATAACTAAGGTGTTGTGGTGTTTCTGCACACAAATGAACACTTGCGTCCATGTTATGCTATAGGCACTTTTTACTAACATTTTTGAAAATTAAATCTGTGACTGCCTCTGCTTCTTCTTCCTCTGCCGTAGCATATCTCACTGGTTACCACCCTGAATTTTGTTTCCAAGATGTTAATGTCACTAAGCAAACAGCTGGAGGAGAAAAAACACCAGGCAGTGAGGCAGTAGGCTGTGATGGACAGCAGCTAGAGTACCTCAAGGCCATTATACTTTTATCTCTAGTCTGCACTGCTCTAGCATGTAGTCAGCATTTCTTTGTCTACTGAGAACATGTAACCAAACCAGAGTGCTAAAATATGGGCTACTGGGAGCATCTCTAATCTCTGGAAAGACTCCACAGTAACATTTCTTTGCAAAGTGGGCAAACATTAGCAGATCAAATCCTGTAGGCCGCTCTTCCTCTTCTCACTACACAAAATGCTCAGTTAATCAAAAGCCATGACAGAAATTGTTGTGTGCTTTAGTATTAAAATGCAACAGAATTAATGAAGCACTGTTGTGTATTTTATTTAGCATTTTTTTCCCATTAAGTTGCATCTGAGTTTCTAAAAAGTTTGATTTGGAAAATAAGTTATAAATCCACATACATTGTGACAGTATGTAAAAATATGACCAGGTTTGCCAAAAAAAAAAAAAATCACTATAGAGGAACTCTGAAAATGCCATTAAGTATAGGTTTGTGCAAGCTAAGAAAACTAACAGTGACCATGACACCGACGTTTTTCTTTTAGGATCTGCACAGAAGTCTGTAGTCCAGTGGCATTTTGCCTCTTAACTATTAAAAAGCCTCTTCTGTCACATATGTGAGGTCAAAGTCATTGTTTTCTGATACACATATTTAAATATTAATTGCCACTTGTTTTTCTTATATATTTTATTAACAATTTTTCAGTGCATTCCCCGTTGAGACTGGCAAGTGAATTTTCCAATTTAAATTAGCATTAAACAAAAGTTAAACTAAGCAAGGACAATGGTATTATATCACCTTGTAGTGTAGTGAAAGTTGGAACTCTCAATAGCAGATAATTCTGCATACTGAGTATGGAAAAAGAAAAGGAAAATAAACTGTATTTTAAATAAAAATGTGTAAGTGATTAAATTTATTATTCTGGCTATTAAGACTCTGTAACACAAATTGCAATTATTGTAAGAGATTATACTTTTATACATACTTTTGTTTATACATGTACACATAATAATGTAACATAAAGTTGGGTTGATATATTTTGGCAATCCTGCTACACAGAACTGTTTGTGTGTTGAGCAGAACAGTACAGCTGTCATTTTGTTGATGCTTGCCAAACATTTGTGTGTGTCGTGAACAACCGTGATAATCTTAGACAGGTCTGAAAGGTATTGCTATAACAGGTTGGAGGGCAAGTATATGTTTTTTATTGGCTCATCATTTTTTACTGGAAAGTTTGAACAGTGGCAATAATCAATAGCCAGCAACTGTAGTTTTAATAATTTTCTACAATCGTCATTTATTTCGTTATTTATTTATTTAGTTTATTTATTTATTGCCACCTCCTGACTAACAACCATCAGCCACCCACCAGCCACCCACCATCCATTTGGTCTTTTTATTCCCTATGAGATAAGTGACCATCACAGAGCCATCATACTGGCAACCATTAGGAAAATGTTGGTGTATATCCTTAGCATACCCTCTGGTGGTAACATGAGATGTTCTGTAGTCCTATCTCGCCTTCATGCTTACATATGGGGTCTGGAGCCGATCCTCGGCTCTGACTTGGCCGATTACAAAGCTCGAAGTCTCTAACTTGGCTCGTGGCAAGGTAGGTATCCCGTAATGCACTAGTAACAATCCCCAGATCTCGTTTGCCGCTCTACGAGTTCAGAAGTGTTATCTTTCTTGTCTATAGCTAAGTTGGTATATTTTTCTTCAAATATTGATAGTGTTCTTTTTTGATTGTAAACTTAGTATTAATAACTTACTGTTGTTAACTTGCAAGTAGTTAATTAGTGTGTGTTTTCTGCAGTTTTATTGCAAATTGTTTCTGTGCAAATTGTTGTTGCTAAATTGTTGGCCGTCGCTTCTGCAGGGCTCCCTTAGTGGTATCCCTTTGTTTTCTCTTGTGAAAGTTGTTGTTAAACTTTCTTAGGTCCATTTGTTAGGTAGGACCAACTTTTTTGCCTTCCTGTTGCTAGTTATCTATCTCACCTACCCCTCTGTTCAGGGCTAGGCCTGTTTAAGTCAGAGGACCTAGTCCTCTGTTGCCTTTCTCCCTTGTGTGTTGTTGGTTCAGCAGGGCAAGGCCCAATTAAATTAGAGGATCTACTCCTCTATTGCATTTCTCTCTTGTGTGTTGTTTCTCTAGCAGGGCTAGGCCCGTTTAAGTTAGAGGACCTTGTCCTCTCTTCTTATTTTCTGTCTACATTTATAGTCGTCGTTCTGGTAGTTATGTCTAAGGAAACTAAAGACCATAAACCTTCAGGTTTTAAGAAGTGATTAAAATGCTCACAAAATATGATCCTGACTGACGGGCATAGTATTTGTGCATATTGTTTGGGCGCCATACATCTACAGGAGACATGTACTTTTTGACATTCTTTTAGTTCCTGGGTTCTCCAGGAAAGGAAGAACAAACTGATTTTGAAAGGTCTCTTTAAACCTTCCTTTGGGGAGGATTTAGCTAGTTCTTCCTCTTCTCACTCCAGGTCTCCCTCTTCTAAAAAAGAGAAGGTTAAGTCGGTGAAAAGACATTCTCCTACAACTACTAAATCAGGACCTTCAGAAAAAGTTGGCAAAATTGACAAAACTTCTACCTCTTTGGCTCCTCGGCCTTCAGAGCCGGTTGAAGTTATTGATGCAGACCTTCCATTTTCAGCCTCAAGAATTAACTGTTTGGCAAGAATTTGTTCTGAGAAAATAAAGTATAACAGATACAGTAGTACGGAGTTTGTCTGGTCACTTTTGTACATTTTCTTCAGAGGCAAAATAAAGAACTGTGCTTGACATTTCTTCAGAAAAGAAAGAAACATTTGTTCAGAGCCTAGTTCCGCTCTGACACCTTCAGTGCCGTCCCTGGTGTCTAGGAGCCGAAGCTCACCAGTCGGCCCCAATGGGGACACTCGGACCTGAACTTCTTCGGTTCCGAGCCTACCTCTTGATGTGTCGGCTCGGCTGAGCTCAGATCCTACATCTGTCTTGGAGCCGATCCCTCTGGAGCCGGGGAGCTACTTCTGCTTCCTCGGAACCGATGGTGTCCTCGGAGCCAGTGAGATCTGCCTTTGAGATGATGAGGAGCATGCTGTCTAGATCTTCAGCTCTACACAAGGGTACCGATGTTCTTCCCCCTCAAGCTCCAACCTCTGTCTCAGCACCATCTTTCTCTCTTGACAGCAGAGACCCACAGCCTTAGGAGCCCCCCTTTGGTGGCCCCCAGTCTTCCGAGACCTCCCCAGAATACCCTTCTGAGGAGCCCGCTCAGAAGAGAACTTGCAAGAGGAAGCACGTAGACTATCCTTTTTCAGCAGCTTTTACATTCAGATCGCTGAATTACCTCACCCATTTTACTAGGCTTCAAAGAGATCTCCTAAAAGAGCTGGGAGATACTCTCCAAGGTACCTTAACTGAAGGAGTCCATGAGAAGGTTACTGCTCAGTTGTCCACCTTAAACTCTATTGTTAACTCCTCCATGAGGCTGATATCTTAAGCAGCAGATGGAGCGAGCAGGGCAGCGGGTTCAGGAGTTTTCCTTAGGAGACATTCCTGGATGCATTTGTGTAATTTTGCGGAGCCCTTCAAATCTACATTTACCAATGGCCCCCATTGACTGTTCCTCTTTGTTTGGAACAAAGGTAAAAGACACACCAGATGCGAGCAGGAAGGAAAGACTCAGTCTGCCGTGGGAGTACGTTTTTCCATCCCTTCTAGAACATACCCTAAAGGTCAGAGAGGGGGAAAATGTGGTTCAAGAAATCTCAGAGATTTTTCCCAGACGCACAAGGTGATTCCTTCTTCAGAGGCAGAGGAGGAGGAAATAGTGGTAGATGTCACACTAGAGGCAAGGGGGGTCCGCAAAACCAGGATGACCACAATTCTTTTTGTGGATGTCCCTGTCAATGCTCCTGAAGTGATGCCCAACTGTGCTTCTCTGGAGCCAGTCGGGGATCGCTTATCCTTGTACCCAGAAGCCTGGCACGACATCACACAAGACAAGTGGGTATTAAGGATAATTTCCAGAGGATACTCCATACCCTTCTCTTTTCCACCTCATCTAACCAAGAAAATCCCAGATGTTCCACCCAATCACAGGGATCAAGCAACTATAGAAGTCCAAAAGTTGCTTCAAAAGAGAGTCATCCAAACCATCCCCACAGACCAGATAGGATTTGGAACGTACTCCTAATGCTTT
Organism: Protopterus annectens; assembly: GCF_019279795.1. Classification (NCBI taxonomy): domain Eukaryota; kingdom Metazoa; phylum Chordata; order Ceratodontiformes; family Protopteridae; genus Protopterus; species Protopterus annectens. The sequence goes on from NC_056738.1 coordinate 508,587,284, forward strand.
TTAGAGCCAAAAACGAACAGGGGACTGGAGGCCCATCTTTGATCTCAGCAAGTTAAACGAAGCAGTGAAGAAGTCCAAGTTCCGAATGGTAACACCACAGTCTATTTTCCCTCTAGTAGGGAAAGACAATTGGATGTGCTCCATAGTCCTCCAAGATGTGTACTACCACATAAAAATGGACAGAGCATCAAGGAGTCATTTATGCTTCTGGCTGGGAGCCAGTCATTACCAATTTTGTGCTCTGCCCTTTGGTCTCACCACAGCCCCTAGGGTGCTCACCAAATGCATGGCGGTAGTAACGGCTCACTTGAGACGACTTGGATTCCAAGTGTTTCCGTACCTGGATGACTGGCTCCTGACTGCCACCACCAGGCATCTACTTCTACAAGCCAGGGATTCAACCATCCAAATCTGTACTCAGCTAGGCATCACTATAAATTGGAAAAAGTCTGCCTTGTCACCCTCTCAATATGTGACTTTTATAGGCGCAGAAATAGACAGTCGCAATGATGGCACGCCTTCCTTCAGACAGAGTGCAAAATCTAAGACAACAAATATACAGCCTGCTTCCCCAACACAAGGTCAAAGCAAAGACAGTGCTCAAACTCCTGGGAACCATGGCCTCTACTATAGCCCTAGCTCCATTAG